>NC_058087.1:5845691-6112388 GCF_014858855.1 Bufo gargarizans | reverse complement strand
GTGGTGTCCTGTTAAGACCATTCAGCAATGGTTGACGTTTATCTCAGACAGTCCAGGAGGATGCCGCATTGTTCACTATAGCCCGCAAACCCCTCAGTTTATCGGTGTTCATCAAACATATACGCATGTTGCTGGTCAATACCGGCATTAACCCTCGGTCTATTACTGGTCACTCATTTAGAATGGGCGCAGCTTCCGCGGCATCTAGCAATGGGGTACCGGTTCATGTAATTAAAAGGCTAGGTAGATGGAAGTCTTCATGTTATGGTCGTTATATCCCAAATATGCATAGCGAGCTGTCCATGGCTTTCACAAACTGTTAATGTAACTCAATAAACCTACTGTGTATCGATTAGTGCGGGTTCCTCTTTTTGGCCCTCTTTAGGTTTCTCTTCCTACAGCAGTTACGGCACAATTCTACTGCTTTAGAGATAGATAGGTATGGTCATCAGGTTCTCGATACGTTTCTGATAGCTGAGCCGAGCACAAGTGAGAGGCAAATACGTTTGCCGTATTTGTGGGAGGGGAAGCTGGTGACCTTATATAAACTCCCCTCCCCCTGACAGCGTTCTCGGCGGCGAATGCTTACCCACCCTCCCTCCCACTTTTTGGAGGGGCAGTATAAGAGAGGCCCTCTTTAGGTTTCTCTTCCTACAGCAGTTACGGCACAATTCTACTGCTTTAGAGATAGATAGGTATGGTCATCAGGTTCTCGATACGTTTCTGATAGCTGAGCCGAGCACAAGGTCTTTTAACCTTTCCTGGTAAGTTTTATCCTGCAATCCATGTACTAGTTTAGTAGCTCTTCTCTGAACTCTCTCTAGAGTATCTATATCCTTCTGGAGATATGGTCTCCAGTACTGCGCACAATACTCCAAGTGAGGTCTTGCCAGTGTTCTGTACAGCGGCATAAGCACTTCACTCTTTCTACTGCTTATACCTCTCCCTATACATCCAAGCATTCTGCTGGCATTTCGTGCTGCTCTATTACATTGTCTTCCACCTTAAGTCTTCTGAAATAATTACTCCTAAATCCCTTTCCTCAGATACTGAGGTCAGGACTGTGTCAAATATTCTATATTCTGCCCTTGGGTTTTTTACGCCCCAGGTGCATTATCTTGCACTTATCAACATTAAATTTCAGTTGCCAGAGTTCTGACCATTCTTCTAGTTTTCCTAAATCCTTTTCCATTTGGCGTTTCCCTCCAGGAACATCAACCCTGTTACATATCTTTGTGTCATCAGCAAAAAGACAAACCTTACCATCGAGGCCTTTGGAATATCACTTATGAAGATATTAAACAAAATTGGTCCCAGTACAGATCCCTGTGGAACCCCACTGGTAACATGACCTTGTTTTGAATGTTCTCCATTGACTACAACCCTCTGTTGTCTGTCACTCAGCCACTGCCTAATCCACTCAACAATATGGGAGTCCATGCTCAATGACTGGAGTTTATTGATAAGTCTTCTATGTGGGACAGTGTCAAAAGCCTTACTAAAATCTAGATAAGTGATGTCTACTGCACCTCCACCGTCTATTATTTTAGTCACCCAGTCAAAAAAAATCTATAAGATTTGTTTGACATGATCTCCCTGAAGTAAATGGCTAGAGAACTGTGCACAGTCTGGGCCCAGGTTCAGTCAAACCTGAGAAAAGCCCAGGAGATTCAGAAAAGTAACGCAGATAAAAAGCGCTCTCAAGGAGTAGATTTTGGGTTGGGTGATAAAGTATGGTTGTCCACCAAGAATTTGTCTTTGAAGGTACCTTTGAATAAGTTTGCACCACGGTTTCATTGAGCCTTATGAGATTGTGGGCATTATTAATCCTGTATCTTTTAAGTTAAGATTTCCCAACTCCTTTCGTATCCATAATGCTTTTCACAAGTCTTTACTTAAAAAGTATGTTGTCGCCTGTATCCCCTTCACAGGAAGCTCCACCACCAGTGGAGGTGGTCAGTCAACCAGAATTCGAGATCTGTAGGATTATTGATGCGAGAAAGGTCCGGAACTCTCTGAAATATTTGGTCCTATGAAGGGCTTTGGTCCTGAGGAGAGGTCTTGGGTGCCGGCTAGTAAGATGCATGCTGCGAAGCTGGTGAGAAGGTTCCATCTTACTCACCCGGAAAACCTGCTCCAGTAATTATGGGTCCAGTGGCCCCTCATGGAAGGAGGGTACTGTAACGGGGAGCCGGCGACGCACTTCCTCCTTGCGGCAGCGCCGGCATCCTGCATCTGTGCAGGAGGGAGGACGCGGCCTGTGTCCTCGTCTTCATGGGGATGGGGAGTACCCGGCCGTGCACACCTCCTCAGTGCAGCCGGCATCCTACTAGCTGAAAGAGGTACTGAGCGCCGATCGCAATTTATCGGCGCTCAGATGGTTTGGGCTGGATATGGGTCACATGATGGCAACGTTATGTGACCCACTTGTTCTGCTATTTAAACAGGCAGCCTACTGGCCACAGGTTGCCTGTGAATGGTCTTGCTACCCTCACCAGCATTTTTGTATTGTGCCTTCTGTGTGTTTTGGACCTTGACTCTGTTTTTGACCTCGACCTTGTGACCTCCCTGGAATTGATGTGACCTCTTGGCTTCAGACTCCGGATTGTGTTTTGACTTTGTTATCGGATTGCTCCCTGTGTACCTGCTTGACCTCCTTTGACTTTGGCTTATCTGACTCTGTTATGGTACTTCTGTTATCTTCTTAGGCCCATGCACATATCTAAGCGAGGGACTGCCTCCAAGTTGTACGCCGTCGGTTAAGATGGGCCGTAAAAGTAGGCAGGGAGGTGGGGTGGAGTTTAGTGCTGCACTTATCCCTGTCCTCTCTCGTGACACCAAGATATTCAGCTCCTTCCCACCCCATAAATGTACAGTTCTGTGCAGAGTCAGTGCCAGTTTTGTCGTAGAAATATACCGAATCCAACTCTGACTTCAAAATAAAAATAGTAAAAAAAAAAAAGGAGAGGAAAATGGTTTTCATCAGACCTCAGATAAGACCCCAATATAAGACCTCAGATCAGACCCCAATATCAGACCTCAGATCAAACAAAAATTAACTAAATTAATTTACCTCTACGGACTGCGCCACCACTCTACATGTCCAACTGCTCTTCCTGCGTTCTCTACTCCCTGGTCTCCTCTGGGCCCATTCTGCATAGTGCACACACTACGTCCTGATGCTGTACACAGTCTGGACAGTGCAGTGGACCCGGACAAGACCAGGGAATGGTGAGTACAGCCAGTGCTAGCAGCACTACACTCACTGCTCCCCACGCCTACTGCATACTAGTGAGCGCTTCCATAATGTAAAAGGACACTGCTGGTGCCTTACATACCATGTATCGCTGAGCTTGTATGTGAAGAACTATTTTCTATGCAGAGAAAGAAGAGGTTAACAAGAGCAAATTGCAATACATCCTGGAAGACGCAGGTGCGATTTCTGGGATAGCCCCTTTAACTTTACACAGCCCCCTGCGCTGGGCCAAATTTTTATAAAAGGAGGCTCCCTTTGTTCCCTGATCTTCAATTCCTGGCCTAACAAAAGCCCCCAGGACTCTGCTGAGACACACAGTGGCCTGTGTATATTTCCTGTGTGCATGTTACATTCTGTTTACTCCCAATTGCATGATCCTGCCTAGAAATGCTGACTTTGGTGTCACTCGATGAACGAGCTGCAGCTATGACACAGGCATTTATCGGGAACGAGAACAAGCTTTCCTATGAATGCTCCTTCCCGATAATTGCTCCAATTGTCTGCCCATGTAATAGGACCTTTAATGACTTGTGCCAAGGATCAGGGTCACATCATAGGTATACTAAAATGTACCCTGTAGCGTGTATCACGTAGCCTTACCTGAGAGTATTTTGTTTGAACCCTGTTTAGTTTAGCGCTCAGTGCACTATAGGCTGGTGACACATGGTGACAAGGCAATTGGTTCATTAAAGGGGTTTCCCTACACTATCCACTAAATAGGTGATAAATGTGCGATCGCTGGAAGCCCACCACTTGAGTCCATGCTGATTGCTACAACAGAGTCCCGAGCCCTCATTCCTGTGCCGTACCATTCCATTCAAAGTCTATGGGAATGATGGAGACAGCCTAGTATAGCACTTAGTTCTTTCCATGTGCCATAGACATTGAATGGAATGCTAGCACATATGCTCCACTGCTGGTCTATTGAAAATTCTCCTTAATGCAGTTGTGCACTGGGGAGGAATTGGGGGTGCCAGCGATGGGTAATCCGGTGAAGTTATTGTGTAGCAGACGGTGTAATGTAAAGTATCAGTTTCCCCAATGTCTCATATTCTATTCCTAGGTGGTTTGTTCTGTACTGTACTTCTATAAGGACCACTTATATACTGTATGCCATGGGCAGTTTTGGTATCATATATTTGATTACAGATAACCATTAGATTTAAAGAGGACCTATCCGGGCCTGTCCGTTTTAGTAACTACTTGCATCCCCATTTAATAACAATTCTGGAGGATCTATCCTTATGATCTATGCTGTGTCATTCCTGTAATATTCCTGCTAGAAGTTTACAAATAAATTGTAGCAGTCTGCAGTATAGGTACTGCTGGGTGTTACCATAGCTGGTGTGTCTGACTCCGTCCAATCAGTGTTGCTGGTGTAACACTGTGCAGGGACACCCCCCCAACTGGTAACACCCATCTGTACCTTTACTGCAAGCTGCTGACAATTCATTCATAAACATCTAGTATAAATAACAGAGGAATGGCACATCTATATATATATCAAAATGGACGTATATGTGTATGTATGTATGTTCCGTGATCACTCAAAAATGCAACCATCGATTTCAATGAAACTTGGTATACACATCCCTTGCTACCTGGAAAGAAATCTTGTGGGGTCTCAGCTCTCTAGGACGTACCGTTCCTGAGATATTCTCAAAAAATGACCTGCATTAGCCAATACAAGCCTGCAAGTCTTTCTCTTCATATCCCAACTGCCATACACACGGTCACATGTCCCTTATCAGCCAATAGAAGCTCTCAGGCCCTTAGTTTCCTCATACACACAGTTTTACTCCAGGTTTCCATAACAACCCAGCCATTTTGTGGACGTCACTATTAGAGGTGCGAGCACTGGTAAAGAGGCGTTCACTGTGGATGTTACTGTTAAGGGGGCAGGGCGCTGTGGAGGTCACTGTTAAAGGGGCGGACACTATGGAGGTCACTGATAAGGGGGCAGGGGCCACTATTAAAGGGGCAACTGCTGTGGAGGTCACTGTTAAGGAAGCAGGGTACTGTGAGGTCACTGTCCAGGGAGTGGGGCGCTGTGAAACTCACTGTTAAAGGGGCGGGCTGCTGTGAAGGTCAAAGTTGAGGGAATGGGCTACTGTGGAGGTCCCATTTTAAAGTGGTGGGGCACTGTGGGGGGGTCAGTGTTAAGGGGTGGGTTGCTGTGGAGTTCACTGTTAAAGGGGCAGGGTGCTGTAGAGGTCACTGTTATGGGGGATACTGTCTATATCTTTTAACGACACACACAAACATTAAATGAAATAGATGAAATATACAAGAGCGAAGCCGGGCCCTTCTGCTAGTAGAGCCATAAGAATAGATGTTCCAGAATAGTTATTACATTGGGAATGCAAGTAGTTACTGAAACAGACATGTCAGGAGGGGTGACAGGTCCTCTTTAAGGGCTCATGCACACAAATGTATTTTTCTTCCATTTCCATTCGTTTTATTTACAGGTCTGTATGTGAAACCATTCATTTCAATAGAGCTGGAAAAAAACTGAAATGACTCAGTGTGCATTCAGCGTTCCTATGTCCACATGTCCGTCCGTCCATTTTGTGGACAAGGACAGGCATTGCTAATGGATCCACAACAAAAAAAAACAAATGCAACATGGACGTCACACAGATGTCATCCTTTTTTGGGCGCAAATTACATACATTGTGAGCATGAACCCCAAAGTGGTTCTCGGGCCCACCATTTTTATAGAGGTATTCTGGTTTTAATGAATACATTTATTTATTTAGAGAAAAGGACGTTGAACAATTTTCTAGTGTACATCTATTTAAAATTTTGTTTGCAGACCTTTATTATATCAGCGCAGTAACTTCTCTCTAAAGAAAAAAAATGGTAGGGCCCGTTTAATTCCTGTAAAATGCATCCATAGGAGAGCTGGAGAGGACTAAACATGGTGTCAGTCATGTGACCCTCACATGTGTCATGTGATGTGGCTTTCAGTTAAATTCCCAGGTATCTACAGTATAGTACATGTACAGTATATACAGTATTACTACCTGCATCAGCACATCAACATCATGCCTGTCGGTGTCTGTGTCAAAGCAGGTCTCTGTGTGTGATGTTTGTTTTTTTACACTAAACTTTATTAACAACATGACAACATTACCTAGAGACAGGCAGCCATTTTACAAATCACCTACAGACAGTCATATGAATACACACAGTGATGTAGTTACTGTAATAACCACAATTAAAATCATTATATTGCCACTTTACTTATCACATGGATGTGTCCTGTGTGCTGACCCAGCACACATACACTCACCTAAAGAATTATTAGGAGCACCTGTTCTATTTCTCATTAATGCGATTATCTAGTCAATCACATGGCAGTTGCTTCAATGCATGTAGGGTTGTGGTCCTGGTCAAGACAATCTCCTGAACTCCAAACTGAATGTCAGAATGGGAAAGAAAGGTGGGCTACAACAGCAGAAGACCCCACCGGGTACCACTCATCTCCACTACAAATAGGAAAAAGAGGCTACAATTTGCACGAGATCACCAAAATTGGACTGTTGAAGACTTGAAAAATGTTGTCTGGTCTGATGAGTCTGGATTTCTGTTGAGACATTCAAATGGTAGAGTCCGAATTTGGCATAAACAGATTGAGAACATGTATCCATCATGCCTTGTTACCACTGTGCAGGCTGGTGGTGGTGGTGTAATGGTGTGGGGGATGTTTTCTGGGCACACTTTAGGCCCCTTAGTGCCAATTGGCCATCATTTAAATGCAACGGGCTACCTGAGCATTGTTTCTGACCATGTCCATCCCTTCATGACCACCATGTACCCATCCTCTGATGGCTACTTCCAGCAGGATAATGCACCATGTCACAAAGCTCCAATCATTTCAAATTGGTTTCTTGAACATGACAATGAGTTCACTGGACTAAAATGGCCCCACAGTCACCAGATCTCAACCCAATAGAGCATCTTTGGGATGTGGTGGAACGGGAGCTTCGTGCCCTGGATGTGCATCCCTCAAATCCCCATCAACTGCAAGATGCTAGCCTATCAATATGGGCCAACATTTCTAAAGAATGCTATCAGCATCTTGTTGAATCAATGCCACGTAGAATTAAGGCAGTTCTGAAGGCAAAAGGGGGTCCAACACCGTATTAGTATGGTGTTCCTAATAATTCTTTAGGTGAGTGTATATCATATAGTACTGCTGCTTATTGAATGTCAGGGATTGTATGATGTGAAGAGACTGATGCCATGTTTCAGTTAGACACAGTATACATGGCTGATACATGGGCTATACCATTATATTCTGTCTGGTATAAGAAATGTACGGAAGCAGAGTTTGGAATACATGTATATTATATGAGAGTATAATTATCCTGATGGGCTCTGCTTATTGGTCCCTCTTGACACACACCGTGAATACCCAAATAACTGGCCAATGACTGGCACCTGAGTCAGTGGCTGCTGAGTGGGCATTCCTCGTATGTCAAAGGGGACCAGGAAGATGAGACCAGCAGAGACCGTGAAAGTGTTGGATCAGGAATAGCTAAGGATCTGTGGAGATGAGTATGACTTTTTATTTTTATGCTACATTCAGTCTAAGGAACCTCATTAAAAAAGACCTCAAACAGTAATGCTGATAGAAAGACAAACATTTTATGGGTCTTGTAATGCGGTGTTACAAAAGCAAATCATTTTGGAAAAAATCGTTTTCATTATGCAAGTAGTAAAACATAATAAAAACTGTATAAATTTGGTATCATCTTAGTTGTACTGGCCGACAGCAAACCGTTAGCCATGCACTCTACTTGGCTATTTCTGGCAGTCCCACAAAGAATTAATGGAGTGGCATGGCACATTTTTGGTGTCTGCTCCACACATTTTGGGAGGTAACACAAGAAGCAAGACCCTGTTCTTGTGATTGGTGGGAGTCCTAGTGGTTAAACGGACCCCAACTAATCTAATATATCAATTTTATATAACCGGAATACTCCTTTAATGGAAGAGCAGGCAGATCGGTCAGCTTGTGTAAGCCACAGGTCCATGCTACTATTAGCCAAATTAGCCAGTGTTCTGTTTGGCTTATAGGATTGCAGAAAGAATACACCGGACATATAGTTATGAGTTCAGTGTATTTGTGAGGAGAACACCCCATTTGCCTCTCCCACTTTTACGCACCCTAAGAGTGGCAATTGACAGGCTGCTTTGTATGCACAGGTGAAACTTGAAAAATTAGAATATCGTGCAAAGTTCATTTATTTCAGTAACGCAACTTAAAAGGTGAAACTAACACATGAGACTCATTACAGGCAAAGCGAGATATTTCAAGCCTTCATGTATTATAATTTGGATGATTATGGCTTACAGCTTATGAAACCCCAAAGTCACAATCTGAGGTCCCCTTTGCTCAGGGGGTATGGATTAATTATCTGACTACAGTGTGACACCTTGAGCCTAGAATATTGAACCTTTTCACAAAATTCTAATTTTAATCTGCATTAATGCAATTCCTTTTAATTTGCATTACTGAAATAAATGGACTTTTGCACAACATTCTAATTTTTCGAGTTTCACCTGTACATATACAACCTAACCTGTCAATCACCACCCTGACGGGTGGATAGAGATGGGAAAGCGCTTAACTAAGAGCTCACAGTATTCTTTCAGCTCTCCCATTAGCCAAGTAGCACAACTTTTTTTGTGCCACTTTGGCTACTAGGAGTACAGCCCTGTAACTGTAATAACCAGTATATAAAGTTGACAGATCCACTTTATCAATTGCTCTACAACCAGGTGGCACTGAATTTTGTGCCATAATTCAGTCTCTGGTCACGAGACTTCACCATGTTCTACCCGCCCTATGTTCTGCCCATCACTGTCTTTAGCAGTGATCCCCAGCCTGTGGCTCTTCAGCTGTTGCAAAATTCCCATCATGCCCTCATAGTCACAGGATGTGAAGACATGATGGCAGTTGTAGTTTTGCAGTAGCTGGAGAGCCACAGGTTGGGAAACATTGATCTATATATGATAAAGCCCCCTATATATCACTTAATGCTATGTTATTCTATTAAAAATCAGATGTCTACAATAAAGGCAACGCATTCATATAGAAACTGAGGTTGTGCTGGTAGCAAGTCAATAGTGGCCTGGAAACTCTTCAGACTGAACCAACAGAATGGCCCATTCCATGGGTTAACCAGTGTATCCATTTTCAGTTTGTAGTTCAATCATTTATTCCCATCACTATTGAGACCGTTAGCTTAAAAAATCTATGACTTGCTGAAGCATCTGTATGTCCAAGAGTCCCAGGCTCAGATATTCACAATTCACTTCTAGGCCTTGGGGGCTTATACTGTATTTATACTACTGCCCCACAGAATAGCATAGTGTTGAGTGATACTTGAGGTTTTTCATTATTTTTTTTTTATTTTTCTCTTGGTCAGTGTACAAAAAATATGGGACATCAAACCAGAAAAAGTACAAAAAGCAAAAGAATTCAAAAAATGTACATTAGAAAAATAAATTACAATTGCATTTACAGAGACAATCTCAGTGTATTTTTTTTTATTATTTTCTTTTACTGAAATGATTCAGTAAATTACCGACATTGTATTTTTATTTTATTTGGCCTCTATGCCCATCATATATTTACAATGGTCTAGTAAGGGTACAACCAGGGGTGAATCTGGTCAAAGCGAAGCAAAAAAATTAAATAAAATACAAAAAAATTACATGCTATATACAAAAATAACAAGTCGGACATTTCACTTATTTGACATGTTATTTGTTGTGTTTAATGAAGTAACAGGGAGAAAAGAATTGCTGTTGAAGTCCTAATGTAATGTTAGAAACCCCAATATGGGAATTTAATGCATACAGATAAATATAGAGAGAGCGCGAGATCATTAAGGTGTGGGTGATAAGCAAGTTAAATGTATACTGTATATTACTTGATTGACTTGTGTTTGCTCAGGTATCTGAGACCAGTGGTATCATTAGACGTTTATTAAAATGTATTTTTTTTCTTTATACTTTTATTATATTTTTGGGGTACTTCAATATTTATGTGTTTTATTTACACCTGTAAACTTCATAAAGTGGTTTTGCCATGACAAAGTTTAAAGGACTATCAATTGGATACATCAGATCTGTTTCATCTGACTGCTGGGTCCCCCCATTAAGAAAAAGGGGTGTCTGGTTCCCTTTGCAGGTCAAGAAGTGGTCATATTTGCACAATCACTTGTCAATAAAGTCTGTTAGAGATTTGGAATGCACCCCCATTTCTGGGATCATTGGGGTCCCCCTTCCCGATCAAATAGTCTTGACCTCTCCAAAAGATAGTGCCCAAATGTTTGTCTTGGGAATGCATTTGTCAGTAATTAAAAAAAAAGTGTCAGCAAATAACATAACAAATAGTCTAAGCTATATTAAGGAATGGGCTCTGTTTTTTTAACTTTTGTATCAATATATTTGAGCATTGTCTATTATTATTTATCATTTATATTAAAACTTCACTTATTTAAACATCGGCAAACACAGATGACATAAATCACAAATCCACAGAAGCATAAATACCGTTCTTGGAGAAACCACACGTATGAACTAGGGTACATGTGCAAATTGTCTACCGATAAGTCATCAATATAGCCGTGTTTGCAAATAGAATATAAACATATAAAATTACTTTATCAATAAGCACTACAAAACCCACCAAAGTATCTTTAAGTAGTCAGTCACACTTTGCATAGTTTGGCTACATTTTTTTTTTATTTGAGCATGGTCATTTTCAAGAGAAATTACAAATTGAAAATTCAATAATACTTTTACAAAGACAAGTCAGGAAAGATTTTTTTTGTCATGGTATTATACATTGTATTTAACAGTCCCTCTTTTTTTTTAGCTAAAAAACAAGATGAAGAAAGTGGAATTTTTTCAGTTGAAAATACAGTGTTTTCACAAGATCGTATCAAAAGTTCCCAAATTTGGAATTTCCAGTAATTGGAAAGAAAAGAAAAAAAATAATAATAAAACAAACAAAAATAAAATAATAATAATAAAATTGAAAAAAAAATTGCATTTTAAAATTAAGGTTTCAAAACACATAAATGCTCTTCTCTTTACGTAAAATTTGCCCAAGTGATCAACATCATGTTCCTTTTTTACTAAAATATATCTATATTGAAGAACTATTATACTGTACACTACAGTATGAAATAAATAAAATTAGGAAATATAAAATGAGCCACATAAATAAAATGTTATTTGACCTAAAATTAAATGAATGCAAAAAAAACTTGCAAAAAAAAAGTTTGGTGTAATACTGACAAAATTAATGAACAAAAAAAATTACAGAAAAAATTGCACAAACACATGTAAACTAAGGAACTGCCGCCTATTCTAATACTGACATGGGTGCTTCAAAGAACAGGGTAAGCTTAACACTGAAGCTGGTGCATTGGGTAACACTTGTTACCTTCTTAACACTGTACAAGGATGGCACTTGCAGAAACACACAGATTAAAAGGTTTGCATATAAGGCTTTTTTTCTTTTAAAAACACCTTACAAAGGCTTTCTTTGTCATCACCTTTCTTTTAACCACCATATCCAGGTCACTCTTAAGACTTCGGAATCTCCATTTTTTTTACACATGCATCACTTCATGTTCCTTTACATTAAAATTTGAAAAATAAAATAAAATAAAAATAAAATTAAAAATAGGCCTAAAATTGTGTGGTTATCTACCATGAAACTGAGAAAACTGAGAATAGGAAAGTAAAGTTATGAAGGAGTTTTAATAAAAGTCGTATTGCAGTGCGAGCACCTTAAATTAAAGTGAAATGATAATACTGATGTACAGCAGTGCGGGCACTTTTTTTTTTTTAAATTTTAAATGTATTAATATAAATTAGAAATATCTTTTTTTTTTTAAGTCTGTAGTGATATATAAGTAGAGTGCAATTCGTACAATTAACTATTTTGTGCTTAAAGAATAAATGCTATTAAACACAGGGTTTAGTCTCTGAAACCACACAGTTTCTAGGCCTTTAATACTGTACAAAAAGTTTGCATAATGCAGTTCTCAACAAAGACCACCTCAAACTTCATTTAACTTTTTTTTTGTTTGTTTTTGGCAGAACTGCCCACCCACCCCCATCAGTTCATCTATACAGGCTTCGTGGAAGCTTCAGGCACGTGCATGAACAGCTTAAACACAGCAGAGTTTTCAAGCAGGTAACAAGACTACTGGAGAAAATCGGAAGCTTAAAATGCAGTAGTTTATTACATGCCATCCTCCATGTTTTCTTCTTCGTGGTCTGACTTTATTTCCATTTTACCATCCTCTGAACTATCGTCCATTGAATGTTCACCATTCTCCTCCTCGTCTCGGATCGTGTCCGGATCCGTGTCCATGCTCTTATTCTCGCTTTCTTCCTCTTCCTCTTCAAACTCTTCATCTCCATCTTGTCTCCCAAGCTTATAAACGTCCTCCACCTCCTTGTCATGCTCTCTTTCAATCTCTCCATCTCTCAGCATACTTTCTCTTTCCTCTGAGTCAGAGTAGCCCTGAGGTGTTATACTCTGTAAGTAAGCTCGATTCATCAGCAGCTCTGTCGGTTCTAAATGACCCTTCTCTCTGGCTTCCCTCTCCGCGGCCTCCCTTTCTTCGGCCTCTCTTTTACAGTAGGAATACCTATGGTTCATGTGCTGTGAGTAGGACCCAGAATGTGAGAAACGCTTCCCGCACTTGTCACATTGGTATGGCTTTTCGCCGGAGTGCAGACGTGAATGTTCTATTAGATGGTGTTTATGTTTAAATGCTTTTTTACAAATCTGACACTGGTGTGGCCTTTTTCCTAGAAGATAAAATAAAAGAAACGTATGTTAAAGTACATCAAATAAAAAATAAAATAAAAATTACAAAAACAACAATTTTGGTCCCTATCGGATAAAATGTGCTACGTAATTTGCAGTAAACTATCCTAGAGATCAATGTTTTTTTTAGGAGCAGTATATACATTCTTCAGCCCAAGATTGGAACTTGAGAGTCATGCCAAGCCCAAACACATCTGGCTGATTCCAGGCTACAAATAGCCAAGGAATGCCTTTCACACCTACCATTGCGGCCATGCTTGACGTTTCATTCAAAAATAGACTGACACTAAATGCTTGACAGCGTGATGCCAGGGCACAAGACTGAGACACATGATGCAACACAGAGACACCCAGGCATTAATGGACACTACAACTGCATTGCTTCATGGGGTGTACGATAGTAGAGCTGAATGAAGAGGCTCTCTTGTATGTTTGCCCTCCTACTGCAACAAGGAATGAGAAGCTCACTGGTATTATGTCTGCTATTTGACATTACCTATCTAGAGCGTGTATCCAGAATTAGCATCTGCGCTACCAATCTGTTAATAGCACCCACACAATTGTCCATGGTTGGGTCATTCAAAAACTTAGGGGCACATTCATTAAGACCTGTGTTTTAGATGCCGGTCTTAATAAAGTCCTAAGCTGGCGGTGGTTCCACCGAATTTATGAAGAGGCGCAGGCCTCTGCATAACTTTGACGCGTCCAGCACCAGTTCTAAAGGTAAAACAGCTTCCGAGCTGTCTTAGATTTAGACGGTTTTCTAGGCGAGAAAATGGTAAATCAGATGGGCCTGCCAATGCGTCCCCTTCCTGTCCACACCATGCCCACTTATTTTGACCTGGCGTGAGTAGGGCGAAGTCGCAGATTGTGGTGCAACTAGCTAGCCCAATTGGTAAGGTCCAACCGATGTGTCCCACATAGAACAATGTGGCAGTGGCAAAGCACTGTTAGCTCCAGTTGCCTTTTTGTGCCTTTTTGGGGTGGTGGCCATGACTGTCATTGAGTACCCGCCTTCCATAAATCAAGTCAAGCATAGCATAGGGAAATAGCATAGTACTTTCCTGAAAACTATTTTGAGGAAACCTCTTAGAGATGTCATTGGCCATTTACATGGTCTCATTTGACATTTGAAACAAAGGCAGGCCATGTGGGACAGAGATAAGGGGCGCCGAATTGCTGAATAATCCCTGTTCTGTTGTTTGACCTTGTTTTACATATAATAAAAAGAAATTCCGCAGCACTTCCAAGGCGTAAAATGAAAAAAAGTTTTTTTATTTACCAGACAGCAACGTTTCGATCCTTCTCTCTGGGATCTTTCTCAAGCAGTGACTGCTTGAGAAAGATCCCAGAGAGAAGGATCGAAACGTTGCTGTCTGGTAAATAAAAAAACTTTTTTTCATTTTACGCCTTGGAAGTGCTGCGGAATTTCTTTTTATTATATGCTTTGGAGGGGGACCGCCTTCACAGCCGCTGGCACTCCGCTTACATCTGTTTTCGCAGTGCGGCTCCTGTTGCCCTTTTTTTCTACTTGTTTTACATATAGTGATGATATTGGCTAATGGCTCCTGTTACAAAAGCACTCTCCATAACACTGGATTCGAGAAAATTATACCAGTAACTTTACATCATGCACCAGAAAACAATTATTTATTCCGTATTCCAGATATAAAGAATTGAAAGTTAGAAGCTGAGATAAAAAGGAAGGACTGCAAATAAAACCAATTTTGCAAAATTGGAAAATCCGTTTGAAAATTGGAAATCCCAGTTGGGTAAAAATCTGCTGTTATCTACCAGTAGATTTATACCCATTATAAGGATGGATTAATAACGGTTCACATGAACATGCTGTTAAATTATAGAAGAAAACCTTTATGCTACATGAAATGAAGTAATTTTTGTTTGCCGTCAATAGCTGAGTTAACATTGCTGAACTCTCCGAGAAGGGAGAAAGATTCTTTTCTCGAGACTGAATATCACCGCAAGTGATCTCTGTTTGCATTTCTTAATGAAGGTTTCTAAACCGTTCCTCAAATAAAAGAAAGTGCACTCGTGTGAAAGGATATTTCATTACTTTTTTAGCATTAAAGCGCTAAAGCCATAACTGGTTTTCTATTGAACAGTTATAATGAGACAAGTAAATCGTGGCTTTAAATTGCTTGAATTTTTATGAATCGACCTCAAAGTGAGCAAAAAGAATGTACAACGGTAACTAGAGGCTATGTACACCTGCTGTGTCAGCACCAGAATGAGAATGATAGAGGAGAGGAATGCAAACATCAGGGGTAGGCTGGCAGGGAATGGCAGGAGGGTGGCTGTGTTGGTGGTGGTGGGGGGCCCTTGTCATATTAATTATCTGGGAGGATCACATACCAGCAGCAAAGTGCCAGAGTTCAAAATGTGCAGCTGCTTCAGAACCTCTTAGAGGACACAGAGCATCAAGGATATATAAATTTCATTAAGTCTCTCTATTGCACAGACTCCACGTGGTTAGGTGGTTCTGAAGTATTCTGTAGGCTTTATTAGCCTAAATGGAAAATGGATTCCTTTACCTTGCTTATGTGTGGGACTTAAGCTGGCTATAGATATTAGACCCCGACTTTCCCATTAAACCGCATGAGCGACTTGGACAAACATGCATGTTATTTCATTGGGGGGGGGGGGGGGGGGGGGGCTAATAAGCAGCTGCCAGGTCACTTTGTCCGGCAGTCATCATAGACAACAGATTATTGGCAGATCCCAACTCTAATGTCTGAGGCTACCCTTCTTGTTGAGCTAGTGACGTTAAAGATCTTCAGTGGAGTTCTTATCTTAGACAAAGCTTTTTATCATCTTTTTCCTACCAGACGAGGTATACATTGGGAATATTCCCTGACGTATACCTCTGACAGAAGGGCTGCACTGTATTGCCTTCTATTAAAAAAAAACATATATAGTTATAGCCCGCTATACAGTTTTTACTGTATCCCTCTGCATAGGAAAGTGCAGTACACTCCTCTGTCCTATACAGAGGAAAAACAGGTACCCTGACACCTACCAGCCCAATATATTCCAAAAGGACACTCATTTGGCATACACTGGTGCAGAGCTGGCTCCTAGTTCATGTGGGCGCTTGGGCAATAAATCCCAGTGGGCCCCCTTGAGGCATTTTTTTACATTTATATGTCGCCCTGTGGCTCCCACATGGTATAATGACCCCCACTGGCCCCTATACAGTATAATGACCACTAGTAGCCCCTATACAGTATAATGGCCACTAGTGGCCCTTCACACAGTATAATAACCCCCAGTGGCCCCAAACACAGAATAATGACCCCCAGTCGCTCCCATTCAGAATAATGACTCCCAGTGGCCCCCACACTGGGGGTTATACTGTATGGAGGGGGCACTGGGGGTCATTATACTGTATGGTGGTCACTGGGGGTCATTATATTGAATGGGGGCTCTGGGGGTCATTATATTGAATGGAGGGTCATTGGGGATCATTATGCTAAATGGGGGGTACTGGGGGTCATTATAGTGTGTAAGGAGCCCTCACAGTGTAATGACCCCCCCAGTGGCCCCCTCACATACCTATCATTGTTTAAGCGCAGGGGAGCAGGCGGTCCTGTCATTCACTAACCGCAGCTCCCTGCGCTCCTTCTATCCTCAGGCCTGCTGCAGCAGTGAGACATACGTCATGACGTCACCCCTGGGCCTGACCTGGAGGAGAGAAGGAGCTGTGCAGTGATGTAGCTAGAACTGACTGGGCCCACAGAAAAGTTTATGTGCAGCACTCCACGTTTTTATATCCTGAATAAGTCCAGTAAAAAATGCATATGTTAACATATATGTTTTTTTACAATGGAACTGTATGGTGAACGGACGCCACTGTGCGGCATCAGTCTGAGGCATCTGTTAACACATACACTTTTGGTATACATTAAACGGATGGCAAAAATAAGATGTGAACCCAGCCCTAGTGTCAGAATAAGCACCAGTACACAGCGGAGCAGAGTGGCGGAGAGGGGAGGCCGCCATGTACTGACATAGCGCTACCTGGTCCTGGTGGTCAGGGATGAGGACTGTGTCTCCCAAGGATCATTTTCTACTGGGAAATACAGGGCACAGTATAATACAATAGAATCTATATAATATAAATATATTAGCCCTACCCCAGAATAATACTACAATTAGGTGGTCATTTATTATATAGAAATACGTCTATGTTAGGCCTATTTCTGACACAGATTGTGGTGCAAAGGTCCTTAGCACCGCAATCTGCATATTGTCCCCACTCCTGACAGGCCTAAAAAAGGATGGCTTGGGCAGGGAAAGGGATACAGTTATGGCCATACAGTTATTGGATACCACCGCCATACAGTGACCGGATAACACCTCTATACAGTGACCAGATAACACCGCCATACCGTGACCAGATAAGAGGGCACAGTACAGGTAATGACTAGGGGCACTGCACAGGGTGTGGTAAGAGGGCACAATGCAGGGTATAAGGGGGCAAAGTACGGGGTGAGGGGCATAGTATGGGGTGGGGGGCATGGTCACATGACCTTGTGACGTTAGAAGGTCCTTATGGTGAATGCAGTTCAGACGCCACCATAATGAGAGGCAGCGGAGTGAGACAGGGGCCCTGGATGGACAGGAGGGATGGAACAGCAAGTAGGTGGAAGGGGCTCTGAGGGGGATTCATACAAGAAGTAGGGGCAGGAGGTCTGTGCAGGGCAGCAATAGGAGAAAGGAGGGTGGAACAGGAGCTCTGAATGCATGAGGGAGGAAAGGAGACAGAAGGGGATCCACGAGGCTGAGATAGGACAGGATATGGGGGGGGGCAGGTGTCATGGAGGGAAACTGCTTAATGAGGCAGTAAAACAACCAAATAGCATGAAGCAGCATTCAGCAGCAGCTCGAAGAGTCCAGCCTGCCCACCCTCCTGTCCCACAGAGAAGAGACAGTCACAATGCAGACTCACAGACTGTGTTCACACTTCTGCTCCAGCCCTGCAGTCTCTCTCCTCAGGCAGCATGTCTTGTGTAGAGGGGGCGTGTCTGAAGCTCTGCAGCAGCCGGCCTCAGAGGGCCCACCAGAGGGGCACTGCGTAAGTGAAATGACAGCAGTGTCATTGATGGAAGTGCTCATAACAGCTGAGTGGGCCCCACCAGGAGCAGTGGGCCCCGGCACTTTCCCGGGTATGCCGGGTGCTGATGCCGGCCCTGGCTGGGTGCATGGTGCATTATGGATGCATTCCGAGTACTCATCGGGAGCTTTCCTGGTGTGTATGATGAACATGATAACAAAATGAGATGTGGATAGAGCCTTAATCATGTTTCTGCATCTGTTCTATCATGTTCTACCATGAACAAAACTCCCACCATTCACACAGCCGACAGCTGGCCCAAAAAAATCATCACTTTAAAAATCAACGTTCAGCATGGTCAGAATCAGACATGTCGACCAACCTACATCTAGATATGTAGAGCTAAGGTCCTAGGAGCAAAATGCTAAATGACCTTGGAAGGAAAGTTTTTAGTCGACCATCCCTTTAAGAAAAACTACGTATACATCACAGTATCATTCGTAGGTACAGGTGAGAAATGCATTTACCTGTATGTTCGTATTTATGTCTCAAGAGGGAGCTACTTTTCTGGAATGTCTTATCACATAAATCACACGCGTACATGCCACTCTCTGTCTTTTTAATCTTCTTTCGGCTCAGGCAGGAGTCAGAATCCGTCATATCATCTAGACCTGACATGTAATCCGGGGTTCCATCAAGCATTTCACCCTGTAATATAACAAACGAACGTTAGTGCCTTATTAAACGTTGATGCGCTTCTAAAACTAATGAAAATCGCTGTGGCGTCATTAAAAATATTGTTTTATTCAAATCTGAGCGTATTAATTTTTATCAGACAATAAATACTGGGAGAAGAAGTTAATTTGTTTTCATTTTTCTCCTTTCTAAAAGAAAAATATATATATATTGTATAATTGAATTTTATGATCAGATGCAAAATGTTATTACACAATCCATTTAAGTTTATGTCTGCTGACAAGAGGCCCTAAGCGTAATATTTAATTTTGTAATTTAAAATGGAGAATATTTTTTTATCATTGTTCGACGTCCACATGCCTTCAGCATTAGACGATGATGAAAGTGGGTTGGTAAATCATTCTGTGTATTTAGATTTATTTTCGGAGCGACTACAGAGAGCACTGGCATACGTTTGCATCGTACGTATGGCTTCTTCTATTTGACTTCTAATTAATTAATAGAAACCAGATTACATTGGCTTTGTGGGAGGAGCGCGCTTGCATTCTTCAATTTAAGTTCTTGATAAGGCTATAAAACTTGAAGGCATATTCTTTGTCTGGTGTACAGAACCAAATCTGAATTGAAGCAATAAGTCATACTTACTTCAATTTCACTTCATTTTGATACATTGTAAAACATTTTTTGACAATAGCGTAAAAACTCTTTACCCCATAACACATAATGGTGAAGTTGCAAGGATTACAATTATCCTGGCCTGGGCTAAATCTTTGCCTCAGTTATAGACAATATTGAAACAACCTTCACCTAATTTTGAAAAGCTCTTCAAAATTTGTAAGGATGCAATCTCTCAACTGCTAGCCAATAGCAAAAAAAGGCATCAATCTCAAAAATGTAATTGGCTTAGTAAATGACTGAGGGTACTTTCACACTAGCGTTAAAGTTTTCTGGTATTGAGTTCCGTCCTAGGGGCTTAATACCGAAAAAAAAACGCTTTAGTTTTGTCCCTATTCATTGTCAATGGGGACAAAACTGAACTGAAGAGAACGGAATGCTCCAAAAAACATTCTGTTTCGTTTAGTTGCGTTCCCATACTGGCGGAGAGAAAACCACAGCATGTTGTAGTTTGCTTTCCGTCCTGGGAAAAACCAATCCGTCATGACCCCCATTGCAAGTCAATGGGGACGGATCAGTTTTTCTCTGGCATATTCTGCCACAATAGAAAACGGATAATACAACAGGATCTGTTCATAACGGATGCAGATTGTTGAATTATGAGTGACTAAAGTGTTTTTGATGAACCCTGCCGGATCGAGCAAAAACGCTAGTGTGAAAGTAGCCTGCGTGACGTTAAAGGGGTTGTGCACTGCAAAGCTATTGATGACCTATCCTCAGAATAGGTCATCAATATAAGATTGGCCGGGGTCCAGCTCTAAGCTGTTTGAAGGGGTAACGAAGCTCATGCGAGAGCGACATTTGCTTCAAAATTACCTGTTGAGCAGTTGTAATTACAATGTGCAGCCGCTACACCTTCAAACAGTTGATCAATGGGAGTCCCAGTCAAACCCCCATCAGTATCTTTGCACTACACAACCCCTTTAAATTTAGCACAAGTAGCTATCCAGAGAACATTTTCAAATTTCGATAAAAAACAGCTACATCTATCCGACCAAAGTTTATTGGTAAGATTTTGTATGACCCTATGTTGCCTGTAGTCATCTTATGCTTTCAATACTCTCTAACATTCTCTAACTTAAAGGGATATCCAAGGTTTTGTTATTGAAGGCTTATTCTCAGCATATACTTTCAATATGGTTTGACAACCTGCACCCTTGCCAATTAGCTGTTTATGTATAGCTCCTGCACTGGAACTCGGCGCTGGAACTACACAGCTCCGTCCATTTTATACTGGACAGAGATAGTAACAGAAGGACTACGCCCATTAAAGTCAGTAGGAACTGTAGTAACCAGCTCTGTCCACTGCACAATGG
This sequence comes from Bufo gargarizans, assembly GCF_014858855.1. Lineage (NCBI taxonomy): Eukaryota > Metazoa > Chordata > Amphibia > Anura > Bufonidae > Bufo > Bufo gargarizans. The sequence continues at coordinate 6,091,500 of NC_058087.1, read as the reverse complement.
ATGGAGCTGTGTATTTCCAGCCCTGGAGCTACACTGAGTGCAGGGTATCACATTCCCACTGATCAGATATTCATGGCCTAACCTTAGGATAGTCCGTCAATAACAAAATAATAGAATACCCCTTTAAGTAACGAGCAGTTAGAATCTAATTTGTAGCTTCTCCCATAAGATATCTTTTTAAACCTTAAATCCTCTCTATATCAAAATCTACAGACTGGATAAAAATAAAACAAAATGGTTCCAATGCAGAGATAATTGGTGATTGTCTATAGACGTGAGATGAAGAGCAACAGTTGGAAGCATCCATTTTGGCTGTTCATATTCTCAGGCTCTGTGCCATGAAATTATTCTGGTAAACCAGATATGTCAACATGGTGCAATAATTAGCAATATCGCACAGTATTTAGTCAAGATTGCAATAGAGCAGAGAAAAGCTTGATATAAAAAAGCATATATACAGGTGAAACTCTAAAAATTAGAATATCGATCAAAGTTTCTTTATTTCAGTAATGTAACTTAAAAGGTGAAACTAACATATGAGACTCATTACAGGCAAAGCGAGATATTTCAAGCCTTTATTTGGTATAATTTGGATGATTATGGCTTTCAGCTTATGAAACCCCAAAGTCACAATTCTCAGGTACTCAGGGGGTATGGATTAATTAGCTGACTAGAGTCTGACACTTTGAGCCTAGAATATTGAACCTTTTCACAAAATTCTAATTTTAAGCTGCATTAATGCGATTCCTTTTAATTTGCATTACTGAAATAAATGGACTTTTGCACGATATTCAAATTTTTCGAGTTTCAACTGTAAGTATAAATTACCTGAAATCCCTGTTTTCGTTGATATTTCCTCCGCTGCTGCATATCAAGAAATGTAGATGCTCCAGTTGGGTATGTGTAGGCCATGTGTGGAAGGAAGCTCATTTGATCAAGCCCTGGGTAGTGTCGCAACCCAGGGATATTAGCCTGTACTGGCGGCATAAAAGTGGCTGGTGGAAAGGCGCTCTGTGGTGGAAGCGCCGTGTACAAAGGTTTTCCACTAAATGGATTCAGACCAAATAGTGGGTTAGTGCTTTTGTCCAGATTATTAGCATTACAAAATTCTTTCTTAATGTACGTTAAGTTCAGGGGCTCATCTACCATGTCAGGATGTAAAGGAACACTGTTGTGTTCAATAGTGATGTTATTAGGTTTGGTTTTGTTCTTTGCGGCTGTAACACTTTTCGATTCCTTCATTAGTCTTGGCACAGATAAGTCCAAAGGCTCAGCTTGAAGCTCCTCTGAGGAAAAACTGTTTGGAGTGTAAGAACTACTATGGGAGTTTTTAGAAGATGTGGAAGAAAGATTTAATGGAGATGGAGTATTGCTCCTGGAGTGGTCCAATTTATCTACGACTGGCTTCAGACCAGCAAAATGACTAGGTTTTGTTAGCCTGAGAGGTGTATCACAATTAGATACCCGGTTATGAAGTTCCGCTATAGACGGTGAAGTGATAGAATCCACAGGTTTTACTGGTGATCTAGCTGACAGAGAGTCTTTAGTGGGAGTGGTGTTTACTGGAGCCACTTCCACACTGGTCCTTTCCAAAGACGGTGACCTGGAAGTTGCATATTGGTAGACTTTTCTTTGTTCAAACCAGTCCTTCACAAATTCCTGAGGAAGGCCAACTGCTATGGAAATTTTCAGTAGTTCATCAGAGTTAGGTTCCATATTCATAGCGTAATAAGCTTTAAGTACAGACATGTGGTCCTTGTATGGGTTGATTGGGCTAGTCATTCCTTTCTCGGAAAGTACCGACGACAGCAGGAGTGCTTGTTTCTCAGCAAACATTCCCTGTTTATTGAGAATTAGATTTTCACTGGGTTGGAGGACTGCTTTTATTTCCTCATTCATTTTACATAAGTATCGTTCATGTTGATGTAAAGGAATGGGGCCGTTAAAACTTTCTTTACAAAACTGGCAAGAAAATGGAGTGGATATATTATGGCTCTCTAACATCTTTTCTTCACTTACAAGGTCTATCAAAGTACGTAACTTTTCCTTCTTAATACTGTTAAATGGCCTTCTTGATTCCGTGGTCAAGCTCTGTAAACAAGCTTTGGCTTCATTCACCTTCTCCAACGTATAGTCTATAATACTTTTAGTGGCACCATTATGACTTACTACAGGAAGACCGACTTGTGGAATACCAGGAGATGTCATACCTTGATCCTCTCCTTGAGGTCCTGTTTCTTTCATGTGATAGCCCTTCAACTTTGCAATCTCATCATTCTTGTATTCCATCTTCTGTCTAGAAACGGTGTTGTCCACAATTTCTAAGACCTTCTGCACCTCACTTAAATTACTGTGTATGGTTGGATACCCAAGTAACGATGCTTCTATCCCGACACCTAAGTGCTGCATTGGACTTTGCGCTGAGGAGTGAATTCCGAGGGGGCTGGTTGCTCCAAGACCACCATTCATGAATGGATTAGGACCGTTGAACCCGTGAGAGGCTGCCATAAGAAGTTTATAATCATTATAATCTAGCGTTTCAGTTTTGATCTTCAACAAGCCTGAAGAGTCAGTCATACCGAGTGGTTTACCATTCTCCAGTTTGTGCCGGAGTTGTGTTATGGCTGAGTTAGTGGGAGATGAAGACACAGAGTTAGGAGATGAACCCGCCTTCATGTTGTTTCTCATCCTCCCGTTCACAGAGATTAGGCCAATGCATTTTTTACTGCTAATGTGTGAACTGTAGGACCCTGAATGGGAGAAGCGTTTCTTGCAATTTGGGCATTCATATGGTTTCTCCCCTGTAAAGAAGAAAAATAAATGTGTCATACATTTTTAAATATGGAAAAAATGGTTTGATAAACAGTTTTCTAATATAGCTTCTTACATTTTCTTAATATATATTATTAACATTGGCTGATTAATTGGCTGATAAATGTTTAACTGATTAATGATGAAAAGTAAGCAAACTAATTGGTGGTGTTAGACATAAGTGTCTAAAGATGCAGCTAGTTTATCATTGAGCCTTTATCACTTTGATAATGTTGGTGCATCTTTAAACCGTCCAGTCTAATTTTACATTGTCGAAGCCCCTGTTAGACTGCACAATAATCGGGCAAATCATCACAAAGAAGCAGAAACACTTGTTCCCAATAACGGGCAGTTGATCAGTCGATGAACAAACAAATGCTTGTTTGACGGCTGATTAGCATCTTTCATCAGGATGAAAGGTGCCCAATTATTGTCAGCACATCTTTCTGTGTAACCAATGAATAGAACAGAATAAGGGAGGAACTACGGTAGCATTCGTTCCTCCGACACTCGCTTTGCATGGTTTGCGAACATCGGGCAGTGTAATACCACCCCTACATAAGATTGGTAAATCTGCCTCATTAAAAAAAAAAAACACACTTACCGCTATGTATTCGCAGGTGTTCCTTTAAATGGTGTTTGTACTTGAATGCCTTGCCACACTCTGTGCACTTGAACTTGCGATTGCTAGCTCCCTGGGTCAACAGTTGGTGCTGCATAGAGAAAAAAATGAATTAGGTAAATTTAGTTTAAAAAAAGTAGGAAATATTCTAAGCAAAAATCCAGTAATATGCAATTCATACACTTATGAGTCTTACAAAATATAATAAAATTAAAATAACATAATAACATAAAAAAATCAACTACAATTTTTTTGTATTTCTAAATAAAGTCTATTTCTATATTTTTTTTAATTTATTTTTTTTGCATTTCCACTATTATAAACTGTTCAGAGTAACAGGAGAAGCATTATGCAGCCCTTGCAAAGAACAGATTGTGCCAAAAGAGGAAATCAGGTGTACGTTGAAAGCATTGCAGAAATATATGAGTTGTGACAGAGGATGTCGAAATAACGCAGTGTCGATGCTCAAGGTATGTCAGTTAGCTTCAAGCAGTAAGGACACAAAAGCTTCACACAACAACAAAAAAAAAGCTCAGAAGCAGTATGACAACTGCTGGGGTGTACTGAGTCTTCCCACATTCCTGGTGAGACAGATGGTGTACACAGGACACAGGGAGGTTTGTTCAAACACCAGCAACCTTCAAAGATCAAGCCTAGCCCAACCCGTCGAGCGCCATTGAGGGACCACGGTTCATATGTTGCCGAGTTGCATAAACAAACAGCAACAGCTGCTTGTCCTCCCCCCATGGCCCTCGGAGGACCACTATAAACTTTAGTTGTGCCACTGTTAATATGATACAATCATTTTAATTTACTAATTGTAAATGCCACGAGCAAATGAGGGGACTTTTCAACACCAAAGCTATTCATACCGAGCCAGCACAATCGCCGTGTAAACATTTAAGGTTCAGCTATGACATGACGGTAAAAATTGCTTGTAATGTAAATAATGAGCCATGTTACAATGTCTCATATGCCCAGAATTTGCATCAATTTGACATGGTAATATGAATATTCCCAATTTAGCTTTGCACATTGTGCACCAATATCAAAATAGGCTATAATTATGAAAGACCAAACGAAAATTGAAAAAATGTCTCAAGTGCTTTGTGTGTGTTTTTTTTTTAAAAAGCTTTAAGTTATGAACTTTAGTTATGAATCATTAGTGAATATTTTAGGAATATTTCTCTGACTGTATGACAGCTAATTACCATCAGTATTGATAAGTCATCATATCGAGTGCTTACATTTCTTAAAGAAGTGTTTAGGGTGACAATGAAAACATTTTACAACCGATGCGGTTACAAAATTTTGCAGGTTTCAAAAATTTCCACAGCTGCTATCATTATTGCTGCTATAGTAGAATCTAATGAGCCGACGCAAATATTCAGGGGTACTGGCATTTGAAATGATTGGAAGAAAACCTAGCCTTAGCATGTGTGCTTAGTAGAGATAAGCGAATCGATTCTGAAATTCTGAAATTCGATTTGAAAGGGAAAGGAAGAGAGAGACTTGAACCGGATGGATAATTAGGCCAAATTGGACCAGAATTGAAATTTTAAGAGCCTCTATCAGGAGGGTCAACCCTATTAAACCAGACATACTGCCTGGTAGAGTTGATCCTGCTGATTAAAATGATACCTGTCTTGTGAAAATTGGTTATGGCGTTCCTGAGAAAAAATACTTTATGCAAACAAGAACTTCAGTGCACTGAGGGGCGTGGCAAGTGCTGAGGAACTAAGGTGCACAGAAAGTTTAGACCACGCCCCCTTGGTGCACTTAAGCATTCACTTGCATAAAAAATAAAAGTAATTTTTCTTGGGAATGCTGCAACCGATTTTCTCAAGACAGGTATGATTTTAATCAGCAGGAGCAGACCCACCAGTATGTCTGGCTTAATAGGGTTGATCCTACTGATAGGCACTCTTCTAACTCATCTCTAGTGTTTAGGTGTCATCATTTTGAGAATGAATATTTATATCTTATAAGGGTTTACATTTTTGAATATTGCCCAATCAGAGCTGACCATGTAGAGACCTGGCTATAGAATGAAAACTTGTGATTGATTATTTCATGTTTTTTTCATACATTAAAGCTTGGTTCTACAATTCCATCGATGACACCACATGTTCCACTTACGACACTGTCACTTACATACAGTCACTTAATAACACAGATGTCTTAGACCTATGAGTCATTACGGAAAGGCAACTCTCCGCAGATTGTTATTTTTCAGAAATTTTTTTTTTCATCTACGAGTACGAAGCACATTTCAAAGTTAACGCTTGTTTTGTAACACTTTGCCGAATGACCAAAGAAAATCTCAGCGACAGTAATTTCTCTAAGATCCTGCTAATTAAAGACACCAATGTTTCGTTCACCTTTTGAGCGGCATTAAAAAAACGTTAAACTAGAGTGAAGTTATCGTGCAAGTAAAATTTCTAAATTAGAAATTAACACACTCATTCGATCGTGAACATAAGACTATTAAATTATATTAGGAGACACCATCAAAAAATCATTTAGACCTCAATTAAGGCTATTACCATTAAAAGATCTGCATCTTCAAAATGCCATGAAAAATTAATAATGATTGCCAATCAAAGCAATATAGCTTCTCTAAGGGGTAATTATAAAAAGAATCACTTAAAGCCAAACCCCCACCTGATCTCTCCCTGGCTTGTGCGTCACCATATGCCGCTCGAGTTGGGTGCGGTAGGCAAATGTATAGCTACAGAGAGGACAGGAAAAGTTCTCCTCGTTTTTCTCATGGCGGTATTTGATGTGCTCCTTTAGTGACGTCAACCGCTTGTAGCCTCGGTCGCAATAGGGACAGGTCAGCAGCTGGGCAAAGGCATCTGGTGTTCCAGGTGGTAGGTCTACAGAGGAGATAAATGAAAAGGAGAGACAGGCCAAAAGGTCAGTAAATCAATGGCAGCTAATGGGCTCTTTGCCCAGGATGGTCTTACGGCGGCAGCAGCAGCGTATCATCATTTCACACTGGCCTCAATGCACTTCAATCCCCTCAACGCGACCAGGAAATACTTGTATGAATCATTTCAAAATTAATGAAGGACCTGGCTCCTAACCTTTTCAAGTCTGAAAAAGGTACAATGGAAACTGGCCTCATTGGGGAGCTGCGAATGGAGCCCTCATGTACAGTCCTATCCTTGGCCTTTGACTACATGGACCTTTTCCTTGTCTCCTCACATATTACAATTAGTCGGATGAATCGTTACATTTCCCAGCGTACTGGCGTCTCGTTCTATCATTATTTATGTTGGGAATTACCTAGAACACTTGCTCTTTATTAAATTTCAACACTAGTTAGGTTCAGTTCATCCCAAGATCCTAAAGCTCAGCAATTCCTGTCCTTCAAGTGTAGAAGAAAAATGTTAGGAACTTGCAAACGGGACAGCATGAGCTTATTGAATGTTCAGCTCATGAAATTCCAGGCCCGTGCAGCTGTTGCCGAAATTTTAAGGTAAGCACCCAGCAAGCCCGTTGTGCATGTACAATTGCAACAGCTGCAAAGGGTCCTGCTCGAAGCATCTAAAAATGAATCACGGCCTTACCATTCTCTTCCTGACCGTTGGCCTCCGGGGTACCCAAGCGGCAAAGCTCCTCAGGGGCTTCTGGGTAAATGATGGCCGTGTCACTGCGATGCAGGTACTCTGCTATGCTAACTCCGTGCCCGACGCCATCGTCCATTTTTCTTTTGGCGAAATACTCCTCAAATTCCGAAGTGCAATTCGTGTTCTTCACTGTTCAAAGAAATCAGGATTAAAAAAGTTGTCAGAAAATATAATTTTCCATCTCTCGGTCTATCAAAAGGTAGAAATATAAGTGACAGTAATGGGCAAAATTGTGCATTTCCAGTCTGCATTGACGTGAAAATGTGAACGGTGATCGGAATCCACTTTATTTTGTGGGAATAAAGAAATGTCATCCATTATTACTCTCAGCGGTGAAAAAACATGCCCCGGGGATGAATGTTACTCGCTAACAGTCAAGTAGGATACACTTACGTAAATAAACACAACTAATGCTTAACAATCATGTCTTCTGTAACTGGCATTCGCTGACCCATGGTGAAGTGCCTGAGCTGTTAACTTTGCCTGAAACCTCTGACCCCATTCCGATTCTTAACAGCTTACAAGTGGACTCTTAACGTGACAATATGGAGTAATTGCTGGCTGAACAAACAGTCTGATTGGTAACGAAAATCCTGCACAATGTGGGATTATAAAATGATATAAGGCATTGAAATGTATCATATGCAGAAGCAGTGCTCCCGTGTGAAAAAGAAATAAACGAGTGCCAGCAGAAAGATGACCCTTGTTTCATCAATTCTATTATTGGAGTGCTGCAGAAATTCCTTGTTTTCTATATATATGGACAATAGCGCTGAGATTTAGGCTCCCTGCAGACTGTGCTTCAGCCCTATGTTTTGAATATATATATTGACCATTGGCCTGTCTGGTTAGTATATGGGGGACACCTTTATTTTCAACAAATCAAGTTCCGCAAATTAATGATGTACGCACATTATACGTTTTTTTTTTTACATTTTGGTTCAGTGGACAATACATACCACTGTATACCTACATAGTGGCATACTGTTCCAAAGTGAGACAGCGCTCCAGACTAGCAGTTAGAATAGGGTGGTTTATTCATCCAGCCCAGTAGTGCTTCATGTTATTAAAGGGATTTCTTTACTAAAAACCTATTCTCTGGATAGGTCATCAGTATCTGATCGGTGGGGCCCCGGGATCCCTACCGATCTGCTGTTAGAGAAGGCACCGGCACTCACAGTAGCGCCATGGCCTTCTCCTTGCTGAGCTGTGATACCAAGCACAGCCATTATGCAATGTACGGCGCTGTGCTTGGTATCACAGCTCAGCCCCATTCTTATGTTCTAACTGCAGGTTTGGAGCGATGTCTCACTTTGGAATACTTTGTGGGAGATCTGGTGTTCCGCAGTCTTGGTATATGGCATTCACTGGAGGTATATACACCATACATTGGAGGTATATGGCATGCATTGAAGGTATATGGAGGTATATGGCATACACTGGAGGTATACGCTATACACTGGAGGTATACGCCATACACTGAAGAGATACGCCATACACTGGAGAGATACGCCATACATTGGAGGTATACACCATACATTGGAGGTATACGCCATACATTGGAGAGATATGCCATACATTGGAGGTATACGGCATTCATTAGAGGTATATGGCATACATTGGAGGTACACAACTTATATTGGAGGTATACACCTTATATTGGAGGTATGTGGCATACATTAGAGGTATACGGTATACATTGGAGGTATATAGCATACATTGGAGGTATACACCATACATTGGAGGTATATGGCATACATTGGAGGTATATGGCATACATTGGAGGTATAGGCCATACATTGGAGGTATACAACATACATTGGAGGTATATACCATACATTGGAAGTATATGGCATACATAGGAGGCATATATGGCATACATTGGAGGTATATACTCCATACATTGGAGATATATGGCATACATTGGAGGTATACACAATACATTGGAGGTATGCACAATACATGAGAGGTATACACCATACATTGGAGGTATTGCAGGCACAGTATCGCTCCATACTACAACATACATACATATCCCCCATTTTTCACTGTGTCTTTACTTCACTAAAGACTAAAAGGACTTTGTTCAAGTGAATTAGACAAAAAAGCCTTTCTAGTAGGCCAGAGAAGCACAGTGTTGCCCACAGCAACCAATCATCTCACAGCTTCCATTTTCTACCCTGCCTAGTAACTGACATCTGATTGGTTGCTAAGCTCGCACCTTCACTCTTTTTTTCCACTGCAACAGTTTGTAGCCGAGGCCTGCTGAGGTTTGCAGCAGCAACCAATCAGATTACAGCTCTCGTTTTTCAAGGGCCACCTGATTGGTTGACCAAGTCTATGTGTCTAATCAGTACAAACTAGTAAAAAAAAAATAATAGGCCAATCGGATTCTCTCTTTCATCCTGTCCCCTTCGCTGGAGGGATGTGAGCTGGAATCGGATTGGAGGCACACTGTGGCTCTTATTATTGCCACTGTCTTTTTATACCGTGTAGTATTGAGTATTCTTTACCTGTACCGTTGTTTATAGTGGTTGCGTGAGTGGCTTCTGGCCCCATACAGTCATATTCTCCCTTCATTTCATCTGGAAAAAAAATAAAAATAAAAATAAATTAGAGGAAATATGTTTGGCCGTGCGTTTTTTGCATATTTTCTTGGTCTTTCTCCTGAAATGAGGTTTATGAAGTGCGAAGGTGTTAGGCTAATCTGACCCTCAGTCACATCGACGCTTCCGGCTTGTCACAACTTGTATTTCGCGAGCGCAGAGTCTGACGCCGCTGACACCTTGTAATAATCCCACAGCCGGGGCACATTATTCAACTAATGTGCTAGGGAGCTGTGACTGAGAAATCTTCATACGTGTGATGCAGGAACATACATGCAAACATATAATGACATGGGGAACCTTAAAAGAGCGGCCTTTTTCCGTTTGGCTCCGATTACAGATATCGCAGGCGTCTCTGCTTGTAACGAACCTCTGATCAGTTCTTTACTCCTCACATTCAGCCATTTTTTTCAATAGGCATTTTTCAGATGTAGCAAAGACGTGTTTGTCATTAAGCCCTATGATATCACGGCGTTATCTGCTAGCTTTCCGGGCAAACCGAACGTTTTATCACAATCCAAAAGAGTAATGACGACAATGCGGCCTCAGAGTTCGTTGACAAAGTCAGCTCAGCTTCATCTGCCTATGGATTGGCTTGTCGCTTGGCGGTTATCAGGGTATCAGGATGCGCTATCTGTGGCTTTACATGAGACTCTGTTATCTGCGTTATCGCAACGCTCAAACGTTTCACCACTGTGTCAGCTCGGATGTAGCAGAGTCGACTTTGTCAATGCACAGGGATGAGTGTGTGATTTGGCTAAAATTCCGAATTAGAGATGAGTAAATTGACTGGAAATGAACTGGGTGATTCAAAAAATTTTGGGTGGAGAGAGAAATGAAAGGATTTATATAAAAACTGTGAACGGCCTAAAATAACTAATGAATGGATTCTCTTCGTTTTTTTCCTCTGCTCCTTCCAGCGCTGTGCTCTGCTGCTCTTAGTTTTTTTCTGGCTGCAGCAGTGACGTTCTGTGTGAAGGTCACTGCTGCAGCCAATCACTGGCCTCAGCAGAGACGTCCCATGCAATGATTGGCTGAGGTGGTGACCTGTGCACAGACCGTCACCGCTGCAGCCAAGAAGATGATGTCTGCAGCGGGAGGACCGGAGCACAGAGCTCGAAGAAAACAGATACATATCCATCCATTTGTTATTTTAGGCCATTTAAAGGGGCTGCCTGAGTTTTTATATAAACTCTTTTATACAACCCCTTTAATTAAATTTTTTGTAAAAAGTTAGAGAAGTCTTACGATACCTCATACACAAATCTGTAGGCCAATCGGAGCACTTTTCATACGGGTAGAGTGGACACAACTGATTCGGCCGAATTAAACCCGAATTTTTAGAGATTCGCTCATGTCCGTCTCATGTGACGCGTTGTTCGTGGTTCGCTAGAATAGTTGTTTTACCTCAAGATCAAAGACTTCTCGCGGTGCAGAATTAAGCCAGTTCAGCTCTGCTATGTCCGAAATAGACTTGGAGGATATTTTTCCATATGTGGTCCTAAACCAAGACAGTATAGGACCTATCATCTACTCTCTAATTGTCGCGTTGCCGCCTGCCTATTACTTTTAGGTTAGATCCTTTGGATTGGAACCCGTGGTGACGGTGGAGGGGGGTGGGGTGGCGGAACGTTTCTGTAGAGATAAATGGAAAATATCTCACCCACCTCCGTCTGCTGCTGTCATGTCTGAGCACAATAACAGGTTCCAATTACAACATGGGAACCGAATGAAAAGTTAAAACATAAAATTGTCAGAATCCTTCGCCTCCTCGCGACCGTTATGCATTATTAATAAAATGCAGGATTGTTGATGCGGCTGTAACAATATTTTTACTGCATCAGTTTTGCTGCTGCAAATATTTCCGCCTCTGATGTTTGTGGGGTAACAATACAATTGGGACAATATGTCGCTTTTTCGTTTGATCGTACAGACAAGGCACAGCCCCCCCCCCGTTTCATCTGCTTTCCTGGCCATGTGCATTCCATAGGGTTAAAGCTACAGGGAAGGGGGGACTCTCTTAAATAAGTACTGTGCCTTTAAATCCTAAAGGTGCCCATACACCTTTCGCTCTCGACTCCCACATAGACATACATGTTCAATTTGGCCGGGCATGTATGTATTTTCAATGGGGAGTATAAAGCTGCTACCAGACACTTCGGTTCAGCCGATAATTATGGGTAGGGGTGCACCTAGCCTTTCTGCTGCCTGAGGCGAAAACTGAAACAGTGCTTCACCCCTTCCCAATGCCGATTTCTTAACCCCTTCACTTCAGCCCATGGCCCATCGGCTGCCCCACCCTCTTGCCCCTACCTGGTGCTACCTGAGGCGTTCGCCTCACCTGGCCTCATTGGTGGTGCGCCCCTGATTATGGGGGGCCTTTACACCACAAAAAATAAATAAAAAATCAGGACTTAAAGGGGTTCTCTGAGCTTTTTTTTTTAGAAAATCACAAAGTCTTCTCACCTATGGATAAAAAGATTGTTTCCTTATTACTTCCCCTGAGGAAACGATTATTCGTCCACAGTGAGAAGACTCCGTGATTTTCTTAAAAAGCCTGGGGAACCCCTTTAAATTAACCCGTAGTATCCCTCTTCTTCCTTTACCATGTTCCAAGGCTTAGGAAGCTGAGATAGGAGTAGCTGTTTGCTAGGACCCTCACCCTGTTCACATGGAGCCAACAATGTGGCCACTAACGTAGTTTGGCATGGTCGTTGGCACCACCAAGTCACAGGGGGAGCTAACAGTGTGGCAACCCCAACACATAGCTCCGCATATCTCAGCTTTCTGGACCCCTGAAGTGGTTTTGCATCCGTGTCCCAATAAGTAACGGTCTATACTTTTCTTTCAGGCTAAGGTTGTATTTGTATATCAGATTCAGCAGAGCCGAGTTTGCAGTTTGGCACAAGACAATAAAATGTGTCATCTGTGAATTTACAGGAGGTAAAGAACCGATTCAGCTCTGCTACATCACATGTATCTCTAATAGGCTTCTTAGGAAGTCACGTCTCTGTAGTTCCAGGAAATTCCTGTATCCTGGTGTACCTGTCAGTACACACCCAGAGTCGGCAGGGTTAGATAAGACGTCCTCGGCTATCTCCAGCCGTGGTCCTCACGTCTGTATTTCAGGGCACGCAGAAGAGTTAACCGGCTGCTTCTGATATTTAGATCAATCTCTGCGAGTAATTAGATCAAGGTATTTCCGAGAAGGTTGTCACTGGGAATAAATATAGCTATTGTGTATCCCGCTCCCCTGCTCATCTCATGTGATTCTCCTGTTAAGAGTCACAAGATTGCCATCTGAGGGCACGCCGCCTCAGCCGCCCAGCAGAACAATCGCTAGCATTTAAGGTCTTTTTTTTCTTTTTGCATAATACTGGTCATTTTCAAGATTTTTTATTTTTTTTTGTATTTCCTTCCTTCTTTTTACATGTGAATAAGTAAGGAGAAGTTCATGGGTTTGGAATATCTCCAGATCATAAAAGCTAACCCTGGTGTCGGGAGAATGGCTTTGCTTCTATGCTGGATACGTTTATAGCGTTCTTATAAATTAAAGGGGTACGCCGCCCGGTATACCCCCCAAGACCGCAGCTGCATGGAAAGGGGTTAGTTCTCATCCATAAGCCCACTTTCTACATAGGATATGTCCATACAGATCTAGCGCTTTAGGACTTATGCACACAACCGTATGTAATTTGCAGTCCCCCAAAAAAACGGATCCGTCCGTGTGCATTCCGTATTTTGCGGAACGGAACAGCTAGCCCCTAAGGCCTTTTGCGGTCCGTTTTAAACGGATTCATTGTTTTTTGTTTCAGTAGTGTTTCCGTTCCGCTTCCGTTTGTGATCGTTTTTTTTTGCGGATCGCCAACGGAAACGGAAGCATACAATAATGTTTAAACAGTAAGTACATAAAAAATTTGGGCTGGGCATAACATTTTCAATAGATGGTTCCGCAAAAACGGAACGGATACGGAAGACATATGGATGCATTCCATATGCATTCCGTTTATTCATTTTTTTGCGGAACCATTGACTTGAACGGAACCACGGATTTTTGTTTGCGGGCAATAATAGGACAAGTTCTATCTTTCAGCGGAACGGAATTCCGGAAACGGAATGCATACAGAGTACATTCCGTAATTTTTTTTGCGGAACTATTGAAATGAATGGTTCCGCATACGGAGCGCCAACGAAATCTGCAAAAACGGAACGGAAACGGAAAAAAAAACGCCCTCCAGTGCTGCCCCCCCCCTTGAAGTCAGAGCCTTTTGGGCACGTCTGTGATGACATCCGTGACATGATGGTGAGTGGTTCATGCATGAAGATGTGAAGAATCCATGGTTGGTCCGTGTGTCTGTTTCTTGCCTTCTGTGTGTCATCCATATTCCACGGACACTGCTAGGCTGAAAATTGGTGTCCGGGGCATCTCCTAGCAATGGTCCGTGAAAACCACAGACCAAACACGGATGGATTAAAGTGATTGGATACGTGTGCTGTCGGTGGAGAACACTGACAGTGCACATTCCGACATGACATGTGAAAGAGGCCTTATTTACGGAAACTTGCTTGGAGATTTGCGTTACTTTTATTCTTAACACCTCATGCCTCCCAGTGGGAGTATTGGCCCAGTCTGCACTATTAGGTTCTATGCACACAATACGTACTGCATGCAGGTTTCCTGCAGGTACTTTTTTCGTTTTTAGCAATTCTCATCCAGACGATGCGGAAAAAAAATCTGCATCGTGGACGGTGAAGATTTCGAATCCTCAGCCTTTTTTAATTAATACTGCGGATTTTCATCACGGATTTCATCCTTTGCATTGCAAAGAGTAAAATCTGCATCATATCGGCAGCATTTCCGCGCTAAAATTCACACCCCAAAAACAGTAGAAAGGCTGCAGCGTTTCCTGATGGTGTAAGAATGAATCAGGGGGGGGGCTGAAAAAGCAGCCGCTGCCCGTACAACCTGAAGTGAGAACCTGATGTATACAATTTCCAAAAAGGGAGGCAAATGGATCTGCCTCACTGACTGTCCCCACGCAGTGTGAATTCTGCCGGACGATCATGGGATTACTTTTCACTGCATTACATCATTTCTCACGTGATGAGCTTGTGGCATGCAGGAATCCAGAGCTTTCACATGGTGGGCCGCGGCTGTTTACCCTGCAACGGGTGCAAACTGGAAATCGCAGCTAGTGAAAAAATGCATAGAGACGCCTGACCACTAAAGGGTTAAGAACTATTATACTATACAGTTGTATGGCCTCTGCCTGGTGTGGCACCTCATGGGCCACATTGCATGTTATGTGCACCTGGCATAACCCTGTCTTTACCAGACTGTTTAGGGTCCATTCACACGTCCGTAAGTGTTTCGCGGATCTGCAAAACACGGACATCGGCAAAGTACATTCCGCAATTTGCAGACCGCACATCGCCGGCACTATAATAGAAAAGGCCTAATCTTGTCCGCAATTGCGGACAAGAATAGGACATGTTCTATTTTTTTTTGCGGAAACGGAAGCACGGATGCGGAAGTGCGGATCCGCAAATGCCCCAAATGCACATTCCGGCCCCATTGAAAATGAATAGGTCTGCACCCGTTCTGCAAAATGCGTACGTGTGAATAGACCCTTAGTTTGCCATGGATCTGCGCCAGCTACGGTGTAGGGTGTAGGAGCTGAGGCCGGCCGTGCACATTAGATAGCTGCAGGCTGAACAGTTCTTCGCCGACTGCTATCTCTTCCAAACCCCCATACACACGCACACTCAGCTCATCCAAGGATGCATGTGTCCTGAAGTAGGACACTGGAAAAAGCTGCTGACAGCTCCTTCCAGTGCTGGCTTAGGGTACTTTCACACTTGCGTTTTTCTTTTCCGGCATAGAGTTCCGTCACAAGGGCTCTATACCGGAAAATAACTGATCAGGCATATCCCCATGCATTCTGAATGGAGAGTAATCCGTTCAGTTTGCATCAGGATGTCTTCAGTTCAGTTGTTTTGACTGATCAGGCAAAAGAGAAAACCGTAGCATGCTACGGTTTTATCTCCGGCGAAAAAAACTGAAGACTTGCCTGAATGCCTGATCCGGCATTTTTTTCCATAGGAATGCATTAGTGCCGGATCCGGCATTCAAAATACCGGAATGCCGGATCCGTCATTCCGGTCTGCGCATGCGCAGAGCTTTAAAAATGAAAAAAAAAAAAAAAAACGGATCCGTTTTGCCTGATGACACCGGAAAAACGGATCCGGTATTGCAATGCATTTTTCTGACTGATCAGGCATTTTTCTGACTGATCAGGCATTTTTCTGACTGATCAGGATCCTGATCAGTCAGAAAAATGCCTGATCAGTCAGAAAAAATGACATCCGTTTGCATACAGTTTGCCTGATCAGGCAGTCAGTTCAGGCAACGGAACTGCCTGCCGGAATCAAACAATGCAAGTGTGAAAGTACCCTTAGCTCTCCAAATACACAAGGATCAGGCAGTTGAAATACAACCGTCTAAGGCCTCATGCACACAAACGTTATTTTTTTTCCGTTTTTTGCGTTCTGTACACGGACCGTATACGGAACGATTTATTTCAATGGGTCTGCAAAAAAAACAGGTCCTTAGGACTCGTTCACACGACCGTTAGTGTCCGCTTCCCGTATTGCGGACTGCATTTGCGGATCCGCAATACACGGGCACCGTTCCGGAACACTACGGTAACACTACGGAGTGCTTTCTGGGGTTCTGTTCCGTGCCTCCGCACCGCAAAAAGATAGAAGATACTCTATCTTTTTGCGGAACGGAGGGATCGCGGACCCATTCATGTGAATGGGTCAACAATCCCCATGCGGTTGCCCCATGAACGGTGCCCGTGCATTGCAAACCGCAATTTGCAGTCCACGGCACGTGCTTCACATGTTCGTGCGAACAAGCCCTTATGCATTCTGTTTCCGTTTTTCCGTTCCGTTCAAAGATAGAACATGTCCTATTAGGCCTCTTGCACACGACTGTATGGCTTTTTCAGTATTTTGCAGTCCGCAAAAAACGCATCCGCAAAAAATCTGGATGAAGTCCGTGTGCATTCAGTTTTTTGCGGAACGGAACAGCTGGCCCCTGATAGAACAGTACTATCCTTGTCTGTTATGCGGACAATAATAGGACAAGTTCTATCTTTGAACGGAACGGAAATAAGGAAACGGAAAGCATACAGAGTACCTTCTGTTTTTTTTTACGGATCCATTGAAATGAACGGAACGTAAACGAAAAAAAAAAATGTTTGTGTGCAAGAGGCCTTATTGTCCGCATAATGGAAAAGGATAGTACTGTTCTATCAGGTGCCAGATGTTCCGTTGTGCAAAAAACGGAATGCACATGGACATAATCCGGATTTTTTGCGGATCCGTTTTTTGCTTCCATATAACTGTATGGGGGGGGGGCTTCAGTTGAGGTGGGCCAACTAAAGTACAGGATGTGGAAGCTATGCATTATATAGCTGTGACCCGAACACTCCTTCTGCTGACTTCTATCTCTTCCGAACCCCCATACACACGCACACTCAGCTCTCCTGGGCATGCATGTTCCTAGGCGTAGAGTTATAGGGGTTGTGTCAAGAAACATATTCATTATTTTTCAAACCAGCCCCTGGATCTGAACACTTTTCTAACTGCAGGTAATTAAAAATGTACTATAGCCAGTGAGCTATTCAATAAAATGTATCTGTATAGCGCCACCTCCTGTTTTTTCTTTTTCTTATGTTTTTTTTATGTCCGTCTCACTGAACTCGTCGGACATGCTCAGTTTAAATCTTCCCCTACCACCAGCCATATGCAGCCGAAAGGACACGTCCCCGGAATATAATCTAGCAGAGCAATGAACGGGGGGATCTCTGGATCCATGTGAGGTACAGGGCCGGTTCTAGCTTTGTTAGAAAGAGGTTGTCATGTATTATATATGATATCTGATTTAATTTTTTTTACATAAGTGATGGCATGACCCCTGCCAGAGGAAGCGCCTGTGCCAGTAGCAGCATAGATGCAGTTCAGACCGGCGGTATTAATAAATGTCTATGTACTAAAGATAGATTTTGAAAAAATTTTACCCAACTTTTTGGCCCTGGTCTTTGTCATTGTTTTTTTTTTTTTTTTTTAAGTCGGTGGTGTATTTATTATAAAAACAAGAGTAAAAGTTACCGTCTTCCTGTCGCCCTTGGGGAGAAAGGTTTGGGAAAATAAAGAATACTCCCCCCCCCCCCGGTGGAGGAATCCTTGTCTAAGCAGAATGTGGCCGAACGCAGGTGATTTATTTAAACGGATGATGATCATGATGTCATGCTGTATTTCAGCACACCGCGTCCACCCTATTGTGGGACGATGGAATGTCAAGGACAATCACTAGCACAAAACTTTGATTGTGCCTGAACCGGAAAAGCACAGTAAGAAGTCTACAGGCCTCTTCAGTTCAAACTCTACATCCTGCAGACAAAAAGGAGAAAGTATGGCAGTGTAAGCAAAGGAGAAGGGCTTATCTCACAGAAAAACTATGCACGGAGGTGCCATGCGAGACAGACAGGCACCAGGGATAATACACCGCTAAACAACCTACAATCATTGTCTATATGCAAGGGAGGTTTTTTTGGAACAATAAATATGTAAAAAATTAAAATTATCAGAAGAGGAAAAAATGTGTTATCTGCCGGTCAGAATAAACACTGGCCTGATTTCAGCGCGGGGAGAGGGGAGGAACAACAATCTTTTTTTCATTAGACATCAAGGCACCACATCACAGCACTTCTAGTACAATAAAAAAAAAAAACCCTATAAATCATTACCAGTCATTAGGAGCAGACAGGTAAAAGCAAAGCCTCTCTCCTGCCCCCCTAGAACAGTAAAATAAAATTACGGATACAGACGGAAAGAGCAGATGTCAACCTGGGACTGGACCGTTTAACAATCCCTCAACAGTTAACTGTTAGAAGCCAAGCAGGGGGATGTGCTGTGGGCAGGCAGTGAAAAGGTTAAAAACATTTTAAAAAAATATACAAATCTTATGGGGGCGGTTCGATCCTGCATCCTTTAAGAAAGATGTTAAAATTGAGGATGTTGGGTTTAAAATAGGTTCTCGGGGGATTGGTGAGTAGATGTGGCAGGGCTGAATAGTTTTTTTTTTTTTTTTTAACTCTTTGAGCTTGCAATGTGATGATTCTTGAAAAAATAAAAATAAAGATTTAGTAGGATATGGGCGTCTAGGGAAGAGGTGCAGGTTGTAGATTCATGGGGGGGGGGGGTCTTGCACATAAGGGAGTCATAAGATAAGATAAGATGCCTTTATTGTCACTGTACAATACAATGTAATACAATGTACAATACAATGAAATGTTGTTCGGAGCAATCCTAGCAACATTTCATCGTATTGTACATAGAGAACAGCAGTCCTGTAATTGGTGGGGGGCAGTTTAAACACTGGTTGATAACACCTCAATAGGTAATGGAACGCAAAGTGGCCAACAGTCCTGAATCTGCAGGAACTGTTCCAAGTTTCCTGCAAATTTGGGGCGTCCCAGGACAAAAAACAGGTGGAGCTTATGGAAACCCACCCATAATTGGGCGCTCCTGTGTAGTTTGGGGGCGTTCCTGGGGAAGGACCCTATTTGTTACCAATTTCGAAACAAAGTTGGTGAATATGGGAATTTGTAGTTTCAAAGAACCACGTCCGCTCTGCTACATCCCTGCCATGTGTGAGCTCAAACTTTCTGCATTGAAAATGCCTAAGGATGGTGTATGAAGATAGGTCCCAGTGGATGTATCCTCTCTCCATGGAGGATGCAGACAAACATGGCCTACTTTTACCTTCCCCCAACTGAGCCTTTGGGGGACGAATTTCAACAGGAAACTATTAAAAAGTTACATTAAAAATGATCACACGCCGATTCCTATAGAACCACCGTAGACCCTAACCATGGCCTGTGCAAAAATGGGGATTATAAAATGTGATATTTTTTGGGAAAAATAAAGTATAAAAAGAAGGGTAAATCACATTTGTTTAGCAGTAGTTCAAACAAGTTCATCCTGATCCTTGAGATAAAAAAGAGGAACTTTTTATTTTTTATTTTTCCTCCAGAAGTTTGAAGTCCTGCATTTGTTAAATCCCTATTAATTATTCCTTTAAGGGTAAAAAATCCCAGTAATTGGCCCTTACCCTTGATTTCTAGATATTAAAATTTAAACCATCAGTACATTCATTCTTATGGCTCTGCATATCTTGTTCATTAACAAGTATGAATAGCTAACGCCAGCTCATTTAAATAGTATGTCTTACAAGACTTCTCGCCGCACTCAGTTTCTGTCACACGGCTCCTAAGAATCATTGGCTCTTATTATACATGTAAATGGCTATCATAAAAATAAAAATTTCATTTAAGATTGTTAATGACTCCTACAGCAGTCAGACTTCCTTTAATGATCATCTTCTGCCCCCTAATTAAACGTATTTATCTTTTCTCCATCTTTTGCCTGGTGCCCCCCCCCCCACCACCACCACCACCTCCACCATGGTTGAGAATCTGAAACCTTAAGGTCTTTGAGCCTTTGACGATAAATGTTTATGGGAGATTCGAGAAATAGTTTGCCCCCCTTCCTCCTCAGGAGAAAATATCAAATTTAATGTGCAGTTTAGAATTTGTTCGATGACTCGAGGACGGCTCGGTTACTGGTAAATCATAGACTTGAACGATTGGCTTACAGAAAACCGCCGTCTGTTCAACTTGACATCCTCCTACTGGCATTGCTAGCCTGTCTTTGTCATACCTGTATAGCACTAATATCCATCACATATTAACAAGATCTTCTGGACCCTCACAATGGGTAAAGTCATTACTTGGATATCAGGTTGTCCTATGCCGATTTACTACCACCATGGAAAGAGCAACATGTATATAGACATATATATAGCTTAAAATGTATTTATCTACAGTTGACCTTAGACATTACATTTTTGTAGGATTTTATCACCTATCAAACATCAATGGGACCATGGAGATTCTGGGCCGAGGTCTTCAGTTGGAGAAAACTTGGATCCAATAATTTTTCCTGTCTCATAGCCTTCTCTTGAGGTTTGCCATGTCAGAAGTTAACCCACCCATGCTTTACTTTTTTTTTTTAGCTTGAGCGTTCATGTGTTCATGATCGGGAGAGGGGAGTAAGCTGTTTCCAGACATCGCTTATCTCCCCTAAGAAAAAGGATCGGCATGTTGAAATCCAACAACCTGATGCCTCTTTTCCCCAACATTTGCAGTTAAGGAAAAGTCGAGACATCCCCATAGACATAAGATGGTCAGCTGGTCCCAGTAGGTTGTTGGGCTGACATTCATCTAACGTGTATTTACACTTTATTTTTATAATTACCCAATTTTTACCTAAAATCACCTTTCTTGCCAGAAATTAAAAGGGGTTCTCTGGGCTACAGATGTTGATGTATCCCCAGGACACCCGACATCCCCACCATTCAGCTGTTTTAGGCTTCTGCGTTGCTGGAAACTAACAGTATAAGGAGTGAAAGCAGAATCCTCTATACCCTATGTCATTTCCGACACCAACATACTGAAACTCAGCTCCCATTCAGTTGAATAGAAGCTGAGCTGCAGTACCACGGCACAGCCACTACACACCGTAAGGAGCTATCTACCTCCATATACGTACACTGTATAGTCTCTGGTGTCGGAGAAGCCCGAAACAGCTTATCAGTAGGGGGACCTACACCAATCTTAGTTTGATGAACTCTCCAGAAGATAGGTCATCAATATCTGTAGCCTGGAGAACCACTTTAAACCACTGTTAGTTTAAGAAAAAAAATGGACTGAAGTCTCACTGGTTAGTCAACAAGATATTTGAGTCTATTGACTAGATATCGGGGCTTCCTCCATTGTGACCTTAATATTGTACTCCTGCCCAATATAAAACTGCCCCAAAATAAAACAAGCTTATACTCACCCCGTGGATCCTCCGCTTCTGCTGTTCCATTGATGACTGGGTCCCCACTACGCTGCACTTCCTGCTGATGTATTGATTGGAAGGAGCAGTCAGTGGAGCACAGCAGGGACATGGGCACCATTGTAAAGGCAGAGGCGGGAGATTATTAAGGTGAGTATAATCTTGTTTATTTTTTTAAATAGAACAGGTTTTTATGGGTTGGAATACCCCTTAAAACACCTTCAGATAATTTTGCACCAAAAACATTACAAATTCATATATAAAGTCCCTCGCTCACAAATAAAGAAAAGTTGTGTATTGCCTACTAAAACAATTCAAAAGTACTGTAGTACCAACGAGATACAATCATGGTAGCCAATTATCACAGCCCATCTCTTAATATCATGGTAGAGGTGTCCAGTTGATTTGGAGTCAACTAACTTTTGTATGTAAGTCTATATAACCAATTAGAAAGGTGAGTAGAACTTACCAGAGCCATCTATAGGCGTTTTCAGGAGATCATCATTGTGCCAACTGTGATCCATTCCTCCATCTCTCAAGTCATCTTCCTCTTCTTCTCTAGCCAGCAAAGCCTGGTTGGCATGCGGAGAAGACTCATGGTTGAGCATACTGGCTGGACTGGTTTCCTGGTCCAAAGTGGTAATAATACTGTCATCTTCAGCAATTTGAAGCTTGTCGTCTTCATCTGTTTCCGAACCCGTGTCCACTACATTGTCGTAATTCAAAACTGCAAAGCAAAAAAAATGGAAAAAAAATTGTAAAGACTCTTTGTAAAACAAAAATATTTCTAAAATGAAACATCTAAACATATTCATAGTTATGTGATGGCCCAAGGGGCATCAGGAAAGAATAGAAAGCATTCAACTTCATGACTCAAAGAAATTTTAGTATTTTTATATTTTATGAATTTCAGTTACATTTCAAGCAACCCCAAAAACAAAAATCAAAAATTGACAGAAACCTGCCCCTTTCAGATCCAACTCGTTTCTCAGAGATGATTCTTTCTAAAGCAAAGCCAGTAAATAAGGTCTATGAACTCTATTGAGGGTGGCTGTTTCTGAATTAGCCGGCCCTCTCAAGGCTCCCGGCCTACATGATAGTACATAAATTGTCCACTTTACCAGCAGACAAGAAAGATTAGAGTAATAAACACCGGGGCATTAGCTCAGCTACAGAAACACACCATCCGTTACGCACACATGGGATTGCCAAAATACGTTAACCTTACTCTGTACAAACACGCACAAAAAAACAGTCAGAGCCATGACATCATGGGAACGAGAGAGACAGAGAGCAGGGGGTGGGGGGTCGAGAAGAGTGAGGAAAGGGAGAAAAAAAAACAATTTTCAGCTTCATTTTGATTTCTCTGTGTCTAATAAAGCCACCCTCTCTTAAATTATCAACTGAGCTATCTCAAGTGGCTCTTGCCAGCTATCGGATTATAGAAAAGTATCTGAAAAGTCTGAGAGAAGAATAAAAAAAAGAAAAGGATTGTGTTTCAGGATCATAACGCTTATGGAGATTCTTGAAATGCGTCTAGTTACAATTTTTTTGGGTGATATCTGTTTGCTTTGACAGGTTCCCAGGGAGAAAAAAAAAAGGGCACAAAAAAAAGAGAGAGATTTTTTTTTTTTTGTCATGTGAGTCTGGGGACAAAAAGATTACACCGTGCATATCTGCTCATAATATGATCTTTGTATAATCCGCGGGTCCGCACTTGCCTTCTGAACAACTGCACAACAGGTGCAAATTAAAATGAAAACGGCTGCAGGAGCAGCAAACAGAATCTGCTGACCTGGTTTGAATACCAATTGACGGGGGAAACAAAACCTTTTCAAGAGGTGTGACCACAAGGGTTTAAACAAGTTCAGGCTGGGTAATGCCCTAAGATGTACAAAAAAAAAAAAGAGAGAGATATTCTGCCATCCCCGCTCAAGCTGTGTGGTCCAGATATACCTTAGTACAATCAATATTGTGAATCTTTTTTCCGTCGGTGACAAAGGTTTAACCATTTCTTAGCAACCCACAGACGGCCCTTTATAAATGTTCTGAGCTCTGAGCCGGGGAGGGGGGCAAACAAAAGATCCTTAGGCCTGGGAATCTTTCAACCCACCTCTTAAAAAGTGATCTCTGGGCACAGGAGAAATAAAGGAAGGTCCAGGAGGAGTGAATAAAATTATCTAAGGCTGGACAAGCATTAAAAGGCCTTTATCCTGGAAGAAAATATGTCCTTTGAGGTCTCTTTTTGACCATCCAGAGTGACACGTGAATTTTATAGGAGCTTTGAAATATTTTCTTCTAGATTTATAAAAAAAAAAAAAGATAGATGATTTATCAACAAACCCCTGAGGAGCCCAAAAAAATCAGAACAATTTCAACAAGTAGTGAAGTCATGTCTCAGGATACGAGGTCAGGAACGCGCCATCCATCACCATCTCAGGACAACAATGCTGTACTACGCCTGCTGCTCAGCTTTCCCGAACAGTAGTAAATACTTTAAGACAGATAAATAACTTAGGAAGAGTGGACAAGAGTTATGTTACTCAATTAACGGTCATCCCTTGCACCTAGTCGTATGTGTACATGTAAATTTTTTGTATCTGTCTTTTCATAGACTAGTCTACTACAACTAGGAATCAAGACAGTCTTTATAAAAAGTTATGATGAAGTAGCCATAATATACAAAGCAATGTCAAAACTTTTAGGGGTTCCTCTTTGTAATGCCCACTTTTGAGTTGAGATAAGCAGTATTTCATGGACTGGTTACTTCTCATTTAGGCCTTTTTCAGACTTCCATGTTCTTAGTATGTCCATGAAGGCATGGTCCATGTTTCATCCGTGATAATGTTTGTGATCCTTCTGTGTTTGATCAGTGGTTCTGTGATTTTGAGTCCATGTTTTAGCCCTGTTTCATGGACACTGCTAGGCCAAAAAAGCATCTTCTAGCACGATCTGTGAAAACCACCAACTAAGCATCAAAGGCATCGTTGTTGTGCCCATGATTTTCACAGATCCATAGGCTATAATATGTGTGAGAGATCTGTAATCATGAACAAAATGGGCACCCTTCCGTGGTGACACCACAGACCCATGGTCTGTGAAAAACCCCTGATGTATGAAGTCAATGGATACGTGAGCGGTCCATGGAGACCAAGGACAGCACACTAACATGAATCACTGATGTGTGAAAGAGGCCTTACTCAAATTCAGAGCCACAAAGCTTCTAAAGTAGCACAAAAAAGATTTACTCTAGTCCGACAATGGAAACGTGGTCCATGGGTTAGGACACGTTGGACACATCATACATATTGGAAGTGGTTTTCAAAAACATGTGGAACATTTGTTACTCTCTGATTTTTTGTATATTGCTCTAAAAAGGGTCATTTTTAAAATCCTTAAAAAGTTGGTAGACACCAGTCTGTGGTGAATCCTTAAAAACTTGATAGACACCAGTCCATGGTCATCTAGTGTATTTCATCTACGAGTGTAAAGTTAGTAGTAGCTTGGGTTAAAAAAGAAAAGCAGACGAAGGCTGGCGTAGGCTGAAGGACTTTTTGGTAACCACAAAGGAGTTGGAAGCCCCAAGAATTCCTTTCCTTCAGTTCAATAAACAAGCGGGAAGATGTACTCTTCTAGGGCTCAAAATAGACACTCGTTCTCCTATGACTCGAAGGAGGAGGAGGAAAGAAAGAAGGCAGAAACAAACACAAAAATATCTCCTAAAAAGAGATGATAAATGGCCAGAAACTCAGGATTGATAACCAATTCCTCCCAGTAATCTTTAGAAAATTAATTACAATCCACGGCATTAGATGCTTTGCCAGAAAGCGTCTGTAATTATGTTTCATACAGGTAGAGATGGAAGACTGCCATGTGATCCAACGATTACGGGATAAGACGTAGTAAGGCTACGGGCTTAGGCAGCGCACAGTAATCACAGGCAATCCCTGGTATTCTAGCTTGACATTACTTAAATGGTTTACTCTATAGTGAAGCTATTACACCGTCAACTATCACAGCGAAGGCTTTCCAGAAAGAGAGAGAGAAAAAAAACAAGCTCAAAAATTCTACATACTTTATGATATTCCATTGACAGTGCCCCAATATGCTGTTATTAAAGGAGTCACTTCCTTCTACAAGTAGAAGATGATTCCAAAAATAACCTACATGGATTCTTAATGTAATTTTAGTATTTTTTATAGAGGTCCAAATGAATTTACAAAAGTCAACATTTTGTATTATTGTGTTATATAATGTTTTTTATTTTTTTCCTTTAATCTCATCAGAGCTTGACATTTCAGGATCACCTTTACCTGCTGGAAGGAATTAGGAAGACATTCCAGGCCAAGGTACTTAAGTAAGTATTGCCGATAATTAGTCTGACATTTGAAGTAGCTCAACCATTATCTGTGACCGGTGTAAACAATGTTACCTAGCGAGCCCCCTTCACACAGATGGACGTTACTTTTGTCAGTTGCAGAACACAGAAGCATCTGTTCCTAATACATGGGGTATTGATCATGGTGACTTTTCGCCTTGAGAAACTTGGGAGGAGGAGGGAAGAGGGATCCTTGTGTCAACGTGTGTCATCTGAACAAAGCTTTGTTTGCAGAAGAGGAGAAGAAGCCGAAATATAATTAGGGATTGGTCACACTGTGTCTGTGTAGCCATAAACTGATACATGTGTCCCTGATAGTCAGGCCTGGCAGAAGAGGCTCATCAGGGTCTTCAAAGTAGAACAAAAAACTCTTTGTCACCTTCGCAGTTTATTTTAAACAGGAAATCTCCAGCGTTTACCTGACCACCACAACAAATGGGTCTGATTACACTGCAACAAAACGATTGCTAACTCTTTTCCTTTGTCATGTCCCAAGGCTTGTTAAAAAGTCTCCTAGGGAGCTACTTCCAAAAGGTGGCGCTAGCGAGATGGGTCTCTTTCCTTAGGAGATACCTCTTTGCATATTGCAACTCCTCTTACAAAGAGGTGATGCAGCAGTAGTAAAGCTGACCACAGTAGAACTAGTTGATTTTGGTGGGACCTGCCTACCATCTAAAGTGTTTGGTGGCCTACTGACATTTACCTTCATGGGAAATAAGGATTGGGTTCTTGGATTTCAACATACCCAATCTTTTTGTTCTCAAGGAGATATAAGCCACCACCAGAGGCATCTGTCAATGGCTTGCCACTCCCCCCCGTCTGTTTGCTGAGCATGCATGTGTATGGCAGGGTTGGCTGAGATAGCTGGTATATCATGTGTCTGGCCAGCCTAAGGGCGGCTATACTCATTTTATAGCAGTCCATATGCCGACAGCTATCTCTGCCAACTCCCTCTTATACCTAAACATTTGGCTTGGCCGAGAGTGTATGTGTATTCAATGGAGAGAGAACAAAAGAAGTGGGCAAAAAAGATTCATTTTGCTCGATCATTCTCTTGTCGGGGAGAGTCGGAAGCTCCCCACACACATTAGATTGATCGAGAATGGCAGGTTCACGAATGTGTATGGAGGCCTTAGACATAGGATACACACCAGATGTAGAATGTGATGCTCCTAGGCCTTGAAAAAAATGCCTCTTTGATCCTCCTCAGATACCTGGACCCAGGTGCACCCCCTATAGTCACACCCCACTTCTATCTTACTATATTACAGATGGACCCCTCCAAATACCTTCAACATTCTGTATGATGGATCATGTAGACAAAGCCGCCATCCTACTCTCTGCCTTCTTGATTGGTACTTGAAATTTTTAGACTGAATGGCAGCTCCTACTTCTCTATATACTGTATGAAGGTAATACCTCCATAGAGATAAGTATAACACACCAATAAGAAGGAAAATCAAGATCCTGCAAAGAGCCTACTTCCTCATAGAACTGAGCACTGAGCAAATGAACAGATGTAGCAGTGCCGATTTTGGCACATAGCATTTGTGTAGAAATGAAGTAGGTTTACCTGTATGACTTTTGACAAATGACAAGCTCAGCTCTGCTTCATCTGAACCCTCACTCCACCACGACTTTCTCACATGATCCAGTGACATATAAAGTCTTGTGAACCATCTAGAGGATGTGAGGTACGGGTCGCACTCAGCTGACAGGTATCACCTGGCTAAGCAAGTCTTTGATGGACAAAGCGTGCAAATGAGGCCGATAACAAACCCCTTCCTAGATCATTTGCAACCTCAGCTGACACATACAATATAGCAGCATCCAAAACTGAAATTGTCTTATGTTATTTCTATACATTGCCTGTAGAGAGTGAATATACCGGTGGACTGTACCTTTAAGAGCCCTGTACGTGGAGGTTTGTGTATATTTACTCAAGGTAAATTGCTTTTTTTCTCAGTATACAGTGAGTACCTAGGTGTAAAGAGCGAGAAAAAGGTAACACTTTTACACAGCGGTGAGAATGGACGGGCACAGGAGAGTGAAGCAAACACGCCAAGTAAGTTGTGTAATGGGGTATGGTGAAGAGACTTTGCAAAACACTTCCTGGAGTGGCAATCACTTAATCTATTAATTCCAGCCTCAGCTACCACCACCGCTCACCCCCTCGGCCCAGCATTATCTGGCATGTGTAAAAATTGTGCATTGTGAATAAACATAGTAATTAGCACAACACATTGCCCTGTACTACTCATTACTTCTGCTGAAATGCACATACATTGAACTTGGAACAGAACAATAGCTTGAATGCAGCATAAATACCAAGTGAAAAGCACAGGACTTCCTACCCTTAAAGAGACATTATCATAATAACCTAGTCACGGCCACAGGCTGGAAGTGGAGGGCACAAAGCGCACAACTGAGGACACAGCACTAAACTCTCCAGATAGATGAAAATATATGGATGGAAAGATAGCTAGATAGATAGATAGATAGATATAGATGATAGATAGATATAGATAGATAGATAGATAGATAGATAGATAGATATAGATGATAGATAGATATGAGAGAGATAGATAGATAAAGATAGATAGATAGATAGATAGATAGATAGATAGATAGATAGATAGATAGATAGATAGGAGATAGATATAGATAGATATAGATGATAGATAGAAGATAGATAGATAGATAGATAGATAGATAGATATGAGAGAGAGAGAGATAGATATAGATGATAGATAGATAGATAGATAGATAGATAGATAGATAGATAGATATAGATGATAGATAGATAGATATAGATGATAGATAGGAGATAGATATAGATAGATCGATAGATAGGCGATAGATAGATAGATAGATAGATAGATAGATATAGATGATAGATAGATAGATAGATATAGATGATAGATAGATAGATATAGATGATAGATAGATATAGATAGATAGATATAGATGATAGATAGATAGATATGAGAGAGATAGATAGATAAATATAAATAATTGATTGATTGATTGATTGATTGATAGATAGGAGATAGATAGATAGATAGATATGGATGATAGATATAGATAGATAGATAGATAGATAGATATGGATGATAGATATAGATAGATAGATAGGAGATAGATAGATAGATATAGATGATAGATAGATATAGATAGATAGAGATAGATAGATAGATAGATAGATAGATAGATAGATATGAGATAGATAGATAGATAGATATGAGAGCGATAGATAAATATAAATGATTGATTGGTAGATGATAGATAGATATAGAAGATTGATAGATATGAGAGAGATAGATAGATAGATATAAATGATAGATAGATAGATAGATAGATAGATAGATATTAGAGATACATGACAGATAAACAGATAGACACAGACAGATAGATAGTAGATATTAGATATAGATTTTCACTAGAGGGATAGATAATCGCTAGATAGATATAAGATAGAGAGATAGATATAAATAGATAGATAGATATAAGATAGAGATAGATAGATAGATAGATAGATATAAGAGAGATAGATAGATAGATATAAGAGAGATAGATAGATAGATAGATAGATAGATATAAGAGAGATAGATAGTAGCTACATAAATAAAGACAGATGATAGATAGATAGATGATAAATATCAGAGGTAGATATAGAATGATGTTGTACATGAGACACGTTTCTGTAAATAAGGCATCACCCTTCACATGAACAAATTTGTACAAGCTTCAAAAAAGTTGCAGACCCGATCCTGACTTTGCCGCCACAGGCTCTTTAATGTACAAGCCCCAATATATATATATACACAAAATGCCAATCTAAAAAGACATTTAAAAATCTAATTCCTACCTCCTACTACTTCTAGAATCATACAGAGATTACTGTGAATATCTAATCAGTAGGAACACAAATGTAGTATTCATGGACTTTTTTTTGAGTTGTGTACTTTGTTATCCAGCGCAGGGACCTTGTCTAGAGTTACGTTTTTAAAACCTTGGACTTAAAACCTTGACAACCAAATGAGGAGAGAAATATGAGGAAACGGCGTCCTTGTGAAAGTTATTGTGTCTAATACCTTCCTCTTAGAAAGATTACAAAATGTTAAAAAAAAATGTGCGTGACTGAGACAAGAGCAACCTAGGAAACCTCAGACATTCACTCATCCTCTGACATGTCTTCAGCTTAAGTCTTACATCAATTCTTATAGGTATTGCACCTAGACCAGAAAGCAAGAAAGGCTGACCTATACTTAGCTAATATCTCATATAAGAAATAACGACCGGCTTAATCTGTGGAAGAACACGTCTACAGCATGGTGGATCTAGAGTAGGGTAACTTTGATCTAAACTAGGGTTGATCTACAGTAAGATTAATCTATTGTATGGCTGATCTACATTTGGTTTGATCCAACTCATGGTTATATCTTCCATACGTTGAATGTACAGTAAGGTTGCAATATTGTTGGATTGATCTAAAGTACATTTGGTCTCCAGTAAGCATGATCAACAGTAGAGTTAAATAACAGAAGGTATGATCGAAAGTAGGGTGACATCTAGGTTTGACCTACAGAAGGTTTATTCAACAGTATGGTTGATCTTCAGAAGGGTTATTCTATAGTGGGGTTTTATGTACAGTAGGTTTGATCTCTAGTAGGGTTGATCTTTAGAAGGGTTTTTCTATAGTGGGGTTTTATGTACATTAGGTTTAATCTACAGTAGGGTTGATCCACACAGAGGTTATTCTACACTAAGGTTAGTCTGTAGTAGGGTTGATCTACAATAGGATTAATTTACACTAGGTTGGATCTGTCTGAGGTTTGATCTACAGTAAGGTCAACGTGCATGAATTCTCATAAAGTCCTCCTACCTTTGGCTGAGGATGCTTCATCTTCTACTTTCACAACATATCTCTTAGGCATTAACCGTTTATGCTCCATGGATAATAATCCTTTTTTCCTTTTGCTGGCTCCATACAGTGGAAAGCTACATTTCCTCCTCTGCATCTCCAGTCCTTCTGACTCTATCCCCCCCCCTCCCCACCTATCCCTATCCACAGCAGCAGTTGTTACTGACAAATGCTAGCTTCAGGTAACCGGTTGGTTGTCTTGCTGCCCATTAGTCAAAGGAAGGGATTTCTTTCCAGTTTTTTTTTTTTCTTGCCTAGTCAGCTGATCACCAGAATGGTTAAAAAACAAGGGGAGGTGAAACCATTAAGGTGGAAATGAGGGTCTTGCTTGTCCCAAAGGAAAAGGTTTTCCAACTCTTAATGATATTGGGGTTAGGTTATTTTCATGCAAATCCTCTAGTTCCTTCATTCAAGACTATTGCGGGTCATGAACTGTAGGTAGAATGGCCTACTGTTTAAGGCATAAACTTTTTATGGTACCCATTGGACCATGAGTAAAGTCAAGGGAGTATTTTTTTAACCAATTTTTGCAAATAAAGGATGTTTTTGTAGCCATTAGAATTGAAATTCTGCCCGTTGGATGACACTCTCCTCTTCCCGCTCCCCATATGTTTCTATAGGGTACCAATGCAATTTTTTACAATTTTTATTTTTGAAATATTCTGTCTCCTTTTAACAAAGCAGTGCTGGCACATGAAACCTTCCTGTTTTCCCCCAAAAAAAAAAAAAAAAAGCATAGTTGCACCTCACAATGGACAAAGTCAGACAGGGACGGTGACATAGCACAGACAAAAGCTCAATGCATTATGGTCACTCTAAACGGGGCACAAAGGCGACAGAGGCAGCGATGTGTAAATTAAACAATGCGAAGGGGGGGAAAGGGGGGGGGGGAGAAATATTGAATCATTTCTGTCACGAGGCACTGACTAAAGCCAAGCTCTAATTGAATTAAACTCCATTTATTTGCTCAGGCCTAAACAACAGGCTGAAAAAAGTAAGGTTTGTTCAACTGTTCGGAGGTACCACCTTTCTTCACCCTGTACAAATCCACCATCTGTGCTCGCACACACACACATGTTCCACCTCGCAGCAAACGTACTGAGACCCAGTGAACACAGAAGCCAAAAAAAAAAAAAAAAAAAGGACACACAAAAGCTCTTTCGACCGGGAGATCGGGGTAATTGCGGTGGTCGGTTGGGGAGGGCACTTTCTTATGCCCACTGCCCAGGTGAGATGGTCTAGTGCGTCCTCTCTGCCTCGACACGCGTCAAGTAAAAGAAAGGTTAAAATTAGAAAATTCAATTTATTTGATAATTTCCCAGAATAATTAGAGTTAATATGGGTTAATTAATATGCAAATCTCTCAGCAGATGTTCTGCAGCAGGGCCTGTGTGAGAAAACAGCCTTTGCTTTTCTCCTACGTGATTTTGGCTGTCAGTTATTGGGTATAATTACTGTAACTAACCGAATACACACAAAACCTTTGGAATATCAAATCGTTACAGTTTTGGTACCGCCGAAGCTACCACTTTGCTGCAATAAAAGCTAACAATTTCCTTCGCTGAAGCCCCCTTTTTTTGTTTCTTTTTGGATTTTTTTTTTTTTTTTTTACAAGAGAGAAGAAATGAATCCGGCTGAATGGATTTTTTTTTTTTTTTTTGCATAATTAGGTCAGCATTATAAGTGCATTCCAATAATCACTAAATGTAACCACCTGCAAAATCAAAACTCATTGTTCGCCTGTTCTTTCACTGACCAATGAGGGTGCTGGGTGCCAAGATTCTGTCTCATGGGATCCTTGCGAATAAAGATCCTTCATTTACTCATAAGAAAGGCAAGTGAAATGCAATAAAAGGAATAGGGTAGGTTTGTGCCATGATATACTCAGCACGTGTGGACTGTGTATACAGCTCCCACCGGGGGGAATGATTCGGGTAGAGAGGAGCGAATGTCATGTTCTGAAATTTGTTCACCCTCCGTTTGATGGTAAAAGCAGAATTGCGTTATGGATTCCGTTACCACGGACCATAACGCAATTCTATGACGGAATGCATAACGGAATGCCTTTAGAGGCATAATGGAAGTCTATGGGCTGCAAAATGGATCCGTCCCGTTTCCGTCATGCAGGGGAGGACTCGGGATCAGGAGAGGACTTCCCTGCATAACGGAAACGGGACAGATCCGTTATGCAGGCCATAGACTTCTATTATGCCTCTAAAAGCATTCCGTTATGCATTCCGTCATAGAATTGCGTTATGGTCCGTGGTAACGGAATCCATAGCGCAATTCTGTTTTTACCACCAAACTAAGCGCAAACAAATTTCTAAATATGAAATTCGCTCATCTCTAGATTCAGGTGTAGCAGAGTTGAGTATAATATTTGGCAGTCATCAAAACACGGAGACCGGCAATGTGCGTTCTGCATTTTGCAGACCGCACATCACCGGCACTCATAGAAAATGTGGACAAGAATAGGACATGTTCTATTGTTTGGCGGAACGGAAGTGCGGATCCACAAATGGGGATGCGGACAGCATATTCCGGCTTTATTAAAAATGAATGGGTCCGCCGCACCTGTTCCCACAAAAATGCGGAACGGATGCGGACCCATTTTGCGGATGTGTGAATGGACCCTTATTAGTGTCATCTGTGGTTTTCCATAGGGCTCCAGATAAACCCGCATTAGGGCAGATAAATGGGGTTTTCTGGAATCCATGTGCATTCCGCCAAAGCAAGTGGTACAAATTTGTGCAATAAATCTGCTGTGTCCTTATGGTAAAAATGAAACTGTTGAAAAGATAGATAGATATAAGATAGATAGATATAAGATAGATAGATAGATAGATATAAGATAGATAGATAGATAATAGAGATGCAGGACTACTGATTCCGATGTAGCAGATCTGAATCTGTGATGTCATTCTTTGTGTACACTGCAGTCCTGTGTAAACCCACAAATGACTCATTGCATCATCCCAGAACCTTGTGCCAAACTACGACCTCCTATCTGCCGGATCTGACGAGCTCAGCTCTGCTACATCTGTAGGTATCATTCCCACACAGAACGGAAAGAAAGAAAACCAGCGTGCGGAATAATGGGCAAATATTTAAACAAATATAATCTTCAAGAGGAAGCAAAACAGCAGGAGCAAAGTTGTCAGTGTCGACTGTTTACAGAATGGGGAAATCAAAGCGGCGTCTCGCAGGACTGAGTCAGATCTCGCCCCACTGCAGACGCCTTACAGGCAAAAAAAGGATTTTACAGGTAAAGGAGACCAGAGGGGCGTCCGATCAGACCAAGGAAGGAACAGCCAGACCCCCTGTTGTTAAAGGATAGTCGCTGCCTGGAGGAAATATGAGCTTTTGGTTTGTTAATATTTTGAAAATATTATGGGCATTTTATAAGTATCTCCTATGAGAGAATGGTTTTAGCTACAATGTATCAAATATATCCAGGTCTGTATGTTGTATCCAGGTGGACACACCTAATAACATTGGCAGAATTGTCTATGGCCGAGAGGTGGAACTTGAAACATTTGGGCCCCAATGCAAAATGTATTAGTTATTTTACTCACTAATAGCGCTGACATATTCTGCAGCGCTGAACGGACATTTTCATTGCTCCTGGTACCAGTGGGGCTCACAATCTAAGTTCCCTATCAGTGTGTCTATGGAGTGTGGGAGGAAACCCACGCAAACACGGGGAGGACATACAAACTCCATGCACTTTGTTGTCCAGGACCCCAGCGCTGCATCATGTTCCACAAGTGATATTGGTCTACTCTCCTCATATGGGCGGAGAGACCTTTTGAGGCACCAAGGCCCGGCGCAGCCCCATCCTCCGCACCCCATACAGCTTTGCATCTTTCCTCTTTCGCCAGCTAAATCCATGTAAATACGTCTCTATCCAAGCAGCTTGTCACCGTCAGCTGTCACTTTTGTGTCTCTGTTTAAACACCAATTCTGTTATCTGCTCTAGTGCTGATTTCCCCCTCTCCCAAACCCTTGGAGTTGGCTCCAGATTGCTAAAAGAGTTGTCATGGCCTGGTGCCACTCGTATAACGTGGTGATGCCCCCTCCCTCCTCTCTCTCTCCCCCTCCATCTCTTTCAGGTAGTGGAATTTGCTGACACTGGCAATGTATGGTGGCTTGTCAGCTCGAATCCTGGGTGTGGCAATAACCAGACAGATAGCCCCAGCACATAGCCATCCTGTTCTCAGGAAAGGTGGCCCGCAGCTCAAAGGACACAGTCAGCTGGATCTAGTTAACCCATGCAGGGTTTACCCCCCCGACCATCAGTATATTAAACTATGGAGGGAAAATGGGGCTGCAGTAGACTATACAATTCTAGAACGCATTCTGTTACGTGACACATCAACAGTTCTGGCTGTTGCAAAACTACAACTCCCAGCATCTTGGCTGGTAGGACATGCTGGGAGCTGTACTCTTGCCACAGGTGGAAGATCACTGCATTAACCATTGCAAAAATGATGTAATGATGTAGTATATGGAGCTTGTAGTAAACCTTTAACTCATACTGTATGATATTATTATTATAGTATATTATATATTATGGTATGATATGTTATTATACTGTATAATGTACTTTGCTACTATTCTGGACTATATACAATAGCGACAGCCATACTGGCGCCGGACGCTGCACCGCACACCGCCTGTTTGAACAAATGCCTTTAGACGCATTCCGTTATTCACTCCGTCATAATAGAAGTCTATGGGCTGCAAAACGGATCCGTCCCGTTTACGTGATGCAGGGGAGTCCTCTCCTGATCCTGAGTCCTCCCCTGCGTAATGGAAACGGGACGGATCTGTTATGCAGCCCATAGACTTCTATTATGACGGAATGAATAACGGAATGCCCAGTTATGCATTGCGTCGTAGAATTGCGTTATGGTCCGTGGTAACGGAATCCATAACGCAGTTCACCTTTTACCACCAAACGAAGTGTGAACGAATTTCATAAGTGGAAATTCCCTCCTCTCTAATTGTAATATACTCTCATATACAATGCTGCACCTTTTTCTCTGTATTGCACTATAGGCTGTAATATAGTATCTTATACTGTACAGTAGATTACATTGTAGTAAATCATATTATATTGTGCTAATTTGAACTATGCCATACCACACGGTATTATGTACAGTACTAACAGTTTGCTGTATTATGCTGTTTTAGACGATGCTTTATTATAATGCAGCTTTTATACTGTTACTATAGTATACATTGTATGTATGTAGACTATATGATACTGCACTGTCCAGTGTATTGCACATTTCTAAGCTATACTATACCAGCTCTATCTACTATATTGCTGCCATACCATTATATCGCATGGAATCAAATAATGATTTTTCGCTACATAAAAATGTATGAGATTTAAAAAAAAAAAAAATCCAATGAATTTCAATGTCGGGCCCATAACCCTGTGAGATAAGGGCGCAGCACCAAACTGGTGAATTGTCCCTTGTCCCATCCCCAGTAATACCAACTTTATATAGCTGGAATAATTACGGGAGGGATCCGGAGCTGGGAAGCCAAAAGTTTAGTCCCAAACTGTCCAAACTAGAAACCTTTCCGAGAAGTCTGATAAGACCTTTATCTCCTGGAGCAGAATTTTACTGTGCGCAGTGATAACGCCTGGCTGCAGATGGTTTCGCACTTGTCCACTTATCAATGCCATGTGTTTGTATAGACCTCAAATACTTATCTAAATCCCTGAGCTGAAAGTACAGGACCTCCACTGAAATGAAGATACAGAGGGGTGTTTGAAAGTGTTATAGGTGATAATGCTCCTGGGGTCTGGCCTATTGCAACTCCCTCCATGGATGGTGCTCGAATTCTTCTCTGGGATTGAACTGGTTAACGGTCCTGATAAGATAGAGGGCTGAAGAGGTGCAAGACCTGTTTACAGTGTCTGCATCAAGCAGAACTGGCTGATTCTTATCAGGCTCCTTGCCTGAAGCCATGAGAAGTGAGGGTACGAAAAACAGGACCACTCGCACAATGGCCAGGGGTAATCGTTAAACCTATCATAGGGGGAGATGATGGGAATTCAATGCCGGCAACCGACTATGCCATGCAAGACAACGAGGGGCGCAAGTATAGGGCATAGTACTATGGAATGTAGTATACAGTCAAATATATGATGGCGAACTACACGGCTCTCCTATATCTCCCTAGATACATTTAGGTCTCATAGTTTATGACAGAGCTATGTACATGGAGGCTGAACGGAGTCCATGTACTGCCGTACGGTGCTCTGTGTGCCCCTGTATTAAGTGGATGTCCTCCGTAGAAGCAATACTCCTAGGGGAGAATGGTCTGAGATGGACCACGTCCTGATTTAGTTTTTGTGATTTTATTAAAAAAAAATCCCTCCCTATGAAATCCGAGGCATACAAGGACGCAGTAGGGTTGGATGGTCCAGTAGTAGGGGTGCCCCCTTATGGAAGTACAGAGCTGTAATACAGCCAGCCGCCTGGTCCATAAGACCTTGGATGGGTTATTTTCTGATCATGTCTAAATGTTATTAGGTTGTCTGTTTCCAACCTGCAGAATTTTGAAAGAAGTCATGGATGTGAACGGAGAAGGCTGCATGAAATAACTCAGAAATGGTACAAAATCTGTAAATGAAACCGTTTTTAAGGTTAATCAACTTTTTAAGGAGAGTGAAACTGTAAAAAAGATTGGTTTACGTTTGGTCAGATGTATTAAAGTAAGCCGCTACTATATACCTATGGAAGGTATAGAAACTTAGGAACATTTTCTCCAGAATAGTATCTCTAATATTTGTCCTAAACTTAAAGGGGTTGTGTCATTTCAGACTTTGATGGCGTATCACTAGCATATGGAGTCCCATAGAAATGAATGGACAGTGCACCGCTCCATTCACTTCCATTGGACTGCCGGAGATAGCTGAGTCAGTGCTATTTTTGGCAGTCCCATAGAAATCAATGGAGGGTGGTCGCACATGTGCGGCTACTCTCCACTTAAGTCGGGGGGGGGGGGGAGGCATTCTGGAGAAAGATGAGGATTCCAGAGGTAGGACCTATACCTAGCGATATGCCACCAATATCTGAAACACCTTAATTTTTTAATAATAAGCAATAAAGCAATGAGAGCCCAAAGACCCCCCCAAAAAAGGACTTTGAATGCTACTCGGATGGTTTTTCAAGAGTCACAAGTTATGGTTGAAGAAGACATGATCATTAGTGTTGAGCGAACTTGTGGTTTAGGTTCGGCGTCCAAAGTTCGGGTTATCGAAGAATCCCGGTATGGATTCCAAATTCCGTGATGATCCATGGTAGCGGAATCCATCACGGGATTCTTCGATAACCCGAACTTTGGACGCAGAACTTAAAACACAAGTTCTCTCAACACTAATGATCTTGAAGTCCAGCTGGGAGGGGAAATAAACCAACAATCTCCTGGTAGATCCAGAAAAAGTTGAGTCGGAATCAGAAAGTTTTCTTCACTATGTGAGATCAGCAGCAAAAGTTTTGTAGCTCCGGGCCCATGTCCTGTTTTAATATCCACTGAAATAAATGGCTTCCTTGAGATCTAGGCAAATTTCAATGTAAGCAATCATTGCAAAATTAATTTTGCCAGAACTGATTAAAAGCATTAATAAATCTATATGCCGTATTGCTTCAATCTGATACTATAAGAATCCCACCACTTCCTGTAAGATTAATTATAATTCTACAATAACATATTACAGTGCCAAAAGAGTATAACTCTACGTTCTGTTAATAATGGCTAAGTCCAAAACGGAGCAGTAATTACGTCGAGAAAGTCATTTGATCGCTGTTGTTTTCTTTAACTGTTGATGTTAAGCGCTGAGCTAAATGTCTGTGTGTGCAGGGACTTTCATTGTATATTTTATTTAATGCAATTTTAATTAAAATCATCAAACCTAGCTGCAATTCGTTCCCACAGAGTCTTCGTAACATTCTGCTAACCGCCAAAAACCGTCAAGCTCATTTAGATAAATGAGAAGGTTAATATTGTCACTTTCCTGTTTTTGAGCCTCCTCTCCTCTTGCCTTGGCCACAGACGTAGAGATTCATCGCTCGTTCTTCCAACCACCAGATGCATCAGGTCATAGATTGTATACTAATATTACATTTACTTTAAAATTTAGTAATTTGTTTTAACATACACATGTTGAGAATTTCATGACCAACCCAACTGCTCGACCTATATACGTAGGATATTTTTGGCAGATTACCCTTTAGACCACTGGTCAATGGATGTAGATCACTATTTTTGTCCCACCAACAAAATAGGAGATTTTTCAATGGCCTTGGCTTTAGCTTCTTTAGCTGTAGGTCGGCAACCTATGGATTGTTGGGTGTTCTTGGTGAAATTATAGCCTATAATAACATAAGGCCAGGCCATTAGGTTGTATAACAGCTGGTGGCCTGCTCTTGTTTTCAAGCATTTATAGGCACCATTCAGATTAATCTATAGTTGCTTAAAATGAATGATTGACCAAAATAATTATTGGTTGGGTTGGCTTAATGGGATCATCTGGAAAGAAATCGTCCGACCACCATTAATCTTTCTATGAAAAAAAAAAAGATTGTTCATTGACTGTTCATCATATGTACGACAACTGTAATGGCCAATATGATGGTTTGTTCAATGGTTGTTCAATCTACTCTCTAATGTGTATGGCTACCTTTTGTCTTTTCACGGTTGAATTTTTATGAAAGACCTAGAACTGAGGATCAGAATATCTTTGTGAATGGACATAACCCATCACAGTGACCCAACTTAATTAGGTGAAGAATTTGGATAGACCTCCTGACTACTTAGAACAGCCCAGTAGTACTGGTTGAGGTCTGTCTGCTTGGCCTCAAAGATATTAGATTGTGTCAAAATGACTAGCAGTCAATCCTAAACCAATCTAATGTCTATAGCCAGCGTATAAGTTCCCTATTGTATTTTGGACACACTTATCATAAAAAGCCAAAAGTTACAAGGTGCTAGCACGTATGAGCTACAACAAGGCCATTGTGGACACTCAAAAACTTCACTATTGCCCATGGGCACTGTAGAAGTTTGGAGAAGAGCTTTGGGTCATCATCCACACAATAGATAGCAGAAGAAGCTTGAAGAACCAATAGAATGATCAATAACAGTCTGGAGGATATACTGTATCAATTGCTTCCAAATGACCATGTGTTGTCCTTATCCCTCGGGGCGAAACCAATTATGTTCATCTGTTTCCTTTAAGAAAATGTAACACTGAGTTCAAAGTAAAGCTCCTATACTGCAAGAGTATATTGGATTTAGAATAGATAGATAGATAAAAGAGATAGATAGATAGATAGATAGCTGGATAGAAGATATAAAGATATGAGATAGATATATAGATAGATATGAGAGATAGATAGATAGATAGATAGATAGAAGATATAAAGATATGAGATAGATATTTAGATAGATATGAGAGATAGATAGATAGATAGATAGATAGAAGATATAAAGATATGAGATAGATATATAGATAGATATGAGAGATAGATAGATTGATTTGCATTGCTCAGATATAGTCAGGACCCATATAGATACATCTGTTATGTTGATGTCACAAGTCCCTTTTTATCTACGGTAGTTTGGCAGCGCTCCTCGATGTGTGACGGTTGACAGGACGCTGGACACGTCTTTGAATGTCATAGTGAACCACACGGAGATCACTAACTCTTGAGTACATGATACTATCTCTATGAACTGTAGATTAAAGGACATTCTCCCTACAATCCCCACTATATTTCTGTCCTAGACTCACGTAATGGGCGAGTCACTCAACTTTCCCAGGTCCCTGATTGGCAGCCCTGATTCTTTCTGTAGACATATAGCCTTGGCTCCCTTTTGCTGATGCTGATCAGGGTCCTGGTTAAGCGGGGTGACTACTCCTGTGGGATGCAGATTGGACTAGGTGGGCTCCTGTGATGTGGAGGGCCTATGCTCCATGGTTATTGACAGCGAGGGAAGCGTAACTATCATGCCCCCCTGTTGTATAATCTGTCCTATTCACAGAAGCCATCCGTGTAGCTTGACATTGTAGGTTTTCCCTAATCAGGGTGGTTGGCATCAATCGCTGATTGCTGCACAATTAAAATTGCTTTGTATGCAAAACAGTAAATGACACTATATATAATCCCTGAATAGAGTAATCTGAGTGGGGGAGGGGCATATAGCGCAATCCTATATAAAAGTATACAAAATGGAATGCTTGCCCTTCTCCCACTCCTTTTATTGTTTGCATTTTTCAATGGGTTCTGTTTTTGGATTTGGCCCTATTTAATCCTAAACACAAAAATCAATGCAAAGTCAGATTTTTCTTGAATGGCATCTGTGCACAGAGATACCACAGGGTGCTCCCTGCCATAAACTTCGATGTCACCAGCTGGGGGTCAGGGATTTAAAGAGGTCGGGGGAACCAGGTCTCTCAGATGGGATAAAGATCAGAGGCAGAGCTGACCAGGTGATGGCCAGGCTGCGGATCAGGAGGATCTGTGTTTTTATTCACATGATAATGGCCTAACATCTGTTCTCCCCCTCTGAGTCTGTATCTCTGTCACCTGAATAGCATCCCCACCAGGTATCAAAAAAGCCACAGGAAATAGGTTTTTTTCATCTATTCTCAAGCTGGAATGAGAAAATGATGGCCTCACAGGAGTATCCGCGCTCAACGTGGGGACGTTATCCTTGAAATTCCCTGTACTGATTATCCTCTACCAGCCATGCAGCTGAATGTGACTTAAAGGGCGTTTACCCCATAATAGAAAAACAAAAAAAAATCACCCAAATTTTTTAAAAAAAATCTTTTCTGTTTTATGTAACAAAAGTATTAAAATTGCATTATGGTATCTCAAAAAATTGTGCCTGAAACCATTCAAACCCCTTTAACGGCGGCCACATTAATTTTTAGATAGCTACTATTACGGTGGCCATTGTAACATCCAAGTAGGCTGTCACCCAACTTTCTCAGGAGGCAAAAGCGAAGTTGCCCTTAAGGGCCCTAGAAAAGCTGAGTGCATTTTTGAAGGTGAAATGCTCATATTCAATGATTTCTCTTCACCTGCGTCCTAAATAGATTTGCAGTTCTAGGAGATGAATGAAAGCACCAAGAATTTGGGTAGGACTACACGGCGATACAGGTCGCGGCCAGGATCGCGGCAATGAATGGGATCCCAGCACAAGCCGCAAAAAATCTAGCAGTGCTGGAGCCTTTGCGACCCCATTCATTTCGATGGGATTGCTGCAACTTGCGCTCCAATCTTTATTTATTTTATGCACTTATATAGCGCTGTTATATTCCGCAGCGCTTTACAGACATTAGCATCACACTGTCCCCAATGGGGCTCACAATCTAAGTTCCCTATCAGTATGTCTTTGGAGTGTGAGAGGAACCCCACGGAAACACGGGGAGAACATACAAACTCCATGCAGATGTTGTCCTTGGTTGGATTCAAACCTAGGACCCCAGCGCTGCAAGGCGCCGATGCTGACCACCGAGCCACCGCGCTGCCTGCAAATTGCATGCATTTCAATGGGATCGCTGCTACTTTGCGTTGCTGGATTTTTTTTGCGACTTGTGCTGCGATCTTTTCTATGGGCTTATCGCTACTCTACAATCCCGGCCTCGACAGCTGTCCTGCGAACAACCCTTCGCCTTTGCGACCCCGATTTTTCTTCCCTACTTTCCATAAGGGGGGATTTATTTTGCACCTATGAGGTTTATTGCATCCACACGTTATCAATAATGAATTTATTTGATCAGAGGCACAGAAGTGTGAATGCTTAGGTACCCAGGCACAGGGAAGGTGGTAATTAGCCCAGCAGGATAATTGATGTGTAGATTGCAGAGTGAACAAATGATCAGACTTGTTTTTTTCTTCCCTCTCTCTGTAGCATCATCCTTCTTTTTAACTCGCTTTTGCAAATGAACACCTCACCTGCTTAGTTAAGCTGCTAAGGATATACATTTATCACAATGGAACCCCTCTGACCACAATGGGGGGACAAAGCCGGCATGGGAGCTTTTTTCTTTTCTTTTTTTTTTTTATCCAAGGCTTTCTCCTACAAAAGCTTTGATATTAGTATTGCAACTTGAAATCCTTCCAGAAAGTGAAATAACCAAAATCCCACCTAGGAAGCCCTTAACCCCATTGTTGGCTTGATTACTCTATTTGCATATGTTCCATGGGTACTAACTAATAGCAGGAGTCTATGGATCCCTGCATAGTCACAGTGCAAACCTGTGTGCATTCGGTGCAATAAGCTGGTGCCTATTTATTTATTTTTTTAAAAACTTGTACTAGGTCGTTGCATCCCCGAGCGATATGTCACCATGTTACAAGATGGCAAAATATTCATTTACAGCTCTCCAGGATTTGGATGGAGGCACGATACGGCCACACACATGTAGTGTGAGGCTATCTGCACGCGGACGC
Organism: Bufo gargarizans; assembly: GCF_014858855.1. NCBI lineage: Eukaryota > Metazoa > Chordata > Amphibia > Anura > Bufonidae > Bufo > Bufo gargarizans. The sequence continues at coordinate 6,048,063 of NC_058087.1, read as the reverse complement.
AGGTTTACAAACAGAAATTCTGCACAGAATTCCGTGCGGATTTCTGTGCGTTTCCGCACCAAGCCCACACTAAGAAGCCAGCCTAAGGGCTCATGCGCACAAACTTATTTTCTTTCCATGTTTGTTCCGTTTTTTTTTATTTGCGGACCGTATGCGGAACCATTCACTTCAATGGGTCCGCAAAAAAAACCCCTGAAGTTTCCGTATGTCCACAAAAAAATAGATAAGATTACGGACAAGGATAGGACTGTTCTATTAGGGGTCAGCTGTTCTGTTCTGCAAAATACAGAATGCACACGGACGTCATCCGTATTTTTTGCGGATCCGTTCTTTGCGGACCGCCAAAATACATACGGTCGTGTGCATGAGCCCTAAGTGTAATAGATCTGACTGCGGCACATTGTAATATCACCCAATGTCATTTGCTACTGTTTTATGTGTCCTGATGATAGGCGCAGTGAAAGAGATTATATGTTTACCAGGAAAACTGCGGCTTGACAACATGGTGAATTTCAAAAAATAAACATGGTTGTCGGACAAGCTCTGACTGCACATGGCTCTCTTTTTCACAACTTGGCAAAGCATAATCTAGCGTTATAAAGTCATTCCTAGACAATAATCCCTCCCAGGTGTGGAGGGGGTAGGCATCACTGTAAACCACAGGGGCCTTGGATATGGGACCCCCATGGTTCTTTTAGATAGGGAGAAGAAGTCTAGTTAAATATTTACTACTTGTTTTTGACCCTATAAACAAAGGGGGTGAGTGTATTCATGGCCCTAAGATAGATAGATAGATAGATAGATAGATAGATAGATAGATAAGAGATAGATCGATATGAGATGTATATTATTATTATTTATTATTAAAGTGCCATTCATTCCATACATTTCATTGCACTAAGCATGAAGAAGACAATAATAATAGATAGAATGTATAGAATCAATAACCAGAATCCCAAAATATAAGCAAGGAAGAAATGTGATACAAGCTGAAATAGCCCAGACAAGAGAGATAATTTATTACCCTCAGGGTCAGATTTCCATCACTTTGTAAGTTATTAGGAATGTGTTCCTTCTGCTCAGGTATTGTCACCAGACGATTTGTGACAAATAAAGCTCCCTCCACATTCCATACAAATGTCTCCATGGACGAGTATTAATAGAAGATGCAGTGAGATAAAGGAGGGGTGTAGCGGGGGGCACTAGGAAGCCGTACTGCCCTGGCGGTGGTATTTAAACACGGGGCGAGGGCAGCACCCCGAATATCTGCTCTGGGTGAAGGAAAATATCTGCAGCTCTAGATCCGTGTGAATCGATAAAAACTTCTGTGACCATCCCGTTCTTCATCACAGAGATTCATATGCTTGCTGCCAAAATGACCCGATTCAGACGAATAGAAATAATTTTTCACTTGCAAATATTTCTGCTGTGTGTGAATATACACTGAAGGCGAGGATCACAGACGCCAAAGCCAGAAGTGGATTTAAATGGAATGGGAAATATAAAGGAATAGATATATACGTAAAGCAGTTGTCTCACCTCAAACTTTGGATATGCCATCCATGTCAGATAGCTGGGGATCAGCACCTATCTCTAGAACGGAGCTTTAAAAGTAAACAAGAGACCGCGTGGGCGCGTCCGCCATCCACTCATTTCTATCGGAGTGCTGAAAATAGTTGAGCTATTTCCGGCAGTTCCATAGAAGTGAATGGAGCGGTGGCAGCACTCTATTCATTTCAATGGGAGCGTGCTTCTCGGCTATTTTCAGCGCTCCCATAGTAATGAATGGAGGACGGCTGCGCATGCTCGGTCCAGAAGTAGGACCTGCACCTATCTAACATCAGAGGCATATCCTAGCGATATGCCACCAATGTTTGAGGTGGGACAACACCGTTACTCAAGTTAAGAAAAAATTATAATCAAAAGTCCTCCTAATGGTGTCCGTATTAGCAGCCATCAAGCTCATGTCATGAAGAAACCTATTGACTGCTCCTGCTGGAGTGGTAACCCAACTATTCCAGACTCCTGAACGGCAAATCTGACTACTTGTGTAGCAGCGCCGGAGCTGTTTAGGAGTCTGAGAAAGTTGGGTGTCTTTAAAAAAACACAAATCACAAGTCCTTTGGGTCTGAAACGCGTTGTTTGAGTGCATTTTTGAATACTTGGTGCCATCAATTGACTACACTCTGTCCCTGTGTGACCCTGACCCTAGCGTTAGTTGTCACGCTGCCAGGACACAACATCCAAATTAGAGATGAGAAGAAGAAAAAAAAACGTATTTATTCCGATCCAGCGATTAGAACCACATATAGGGTTTCATCACGGGAGACAATCCTATAGATGTAGCAGCTCCGAATCTGCACTATATATGAATTTGTCAGTTGCTGCCTCGTGACAACTTAATGGTGCTGCACCTGACAAGCTCAGCTCTGCTACATCTGTAACAGCACTCGTTAAATAGTTATAATTCAGCTACTCATCAGTACGAGAGCAGGCAAACAATCAAGAAAGCTAATTTCTTAATTAGCTCTGCTTCGGCACTAATGATTGCGGATCGTGTCAAGTAAAATCTGTTTGGATTTCTGTAAATTGGAGTCCGACAAGCCTGCAGTTCCTTCGCCAACCTGATAAATCTCACCCCCCTGTCTTTTGTTTTCACTCCAAGCCTCTTTCCTGTCGCCATCTCGGTATTTAATCTGACACCGCCAGGCAGTGAGAAGGGCTCAACTCTTCCCTTTAAAGAGAGAGAGAGATGGAGGAAAGAAAACTGTGGGGACAGGAGGGCTGGCTGCACAGGAAGTCTGCACCGGGGCGAAGCCCGGACACAAGCCTTTAATCTTCTCCTTATTCCCCGCCGCTCCTACACTATATAGACTGCTTTTATGTAAACTCTGACCTTTTTTTTCTCTGTGTTGCTTATTGTATACTCATTGACACAAAAAATATATATATAAATACCGCACCAAGAAGGAGATGTTGGAATGAAACTTTCTCTGTGTGACTCTACGGAAGTGATTGCAATATTAGAGCGAAAGGAGAAGACTGTACAATTGGAAGGAGGCTCTAGGATCGAAGCTCTCACCACCAGGCCTCCATACTCAAACCCGAACATTGTCAGATCCCAAACACGTCTCGGGTTCATCACTAAAGACGATACGGTTCCAGTTGGTTTCTCGTTCCCGACACTGTTACAAACGAAGGCCATGGTGGCCGGCTGTCAATGGCAGAACATGTAATGGGAGCCATGACACCAAATTACCGCCTGCTAAGTGTCTCGTTATGTTAGGCGTCCCCTTAAGTTTAGGTTTGATGTTACATCTTTAGATTCAGTATCTAGAGTTTTTAGGGTCTCTTTAGGTTAGTCTTTAGATTTCAGTGCCCTTTTAGTGTCTCCTGAGGTGTATCCTTGAGCTTTAATGTCATTTTAGGTTTTTTTGTTTTCCTTAGGTTTAGTGTCTCTTAAAGTTTACTCTTGAAAGGGAACCTGTCATGTTGAACATGGTGTCTGAGCTGAAGGCAGCATGTTATAGAGCAGGAGGAGCTGAGCAGATTGATCTATAGTTTTTGGGAGGAAGATTCAGTATAATGTGTATTTTATTCATTTATATTTCTGCTCATTCTGGGCTTTAAAGTCCAGGAGGCGGTCCTATCAGTGATTGACAGCCTCCCTCTATGACTGTGTATACAGAGATAGCTGTCAATCACTGATAAGACCGCCTCCTGGACTTTAAAGCCCAGAATCAGCAGAAATATAAATAAATAAAATAAACATTATACTGAATCTTGATCCATAAAACTATATATCAATCTGCTCAGTTCCTCCTGCTCTACAACATGCTGTCTGCAGCTCAGACACCGTGTTCAATATGACAAGTTCACTTTAAGTGTAGTATCTCCTTAGGTGTAGTCTTTAGGTTTCTTAAGTTTTAGTCTTTAGGTGTAATGTCTGTTTAGGTTAAGTCTGGAGGTTTAGTATGTCCTTTAGTTTAGTGTTTAGGTTTTAGTGTCCTTTTACGTTTTAATATCTCAGATTTAGGAGAAGTGTCCCTTTTTGGTTTAGATTTAGTGTCCTGTTAGAGTTTAGTTTCCTTTTAGGGTTAAGTTTAGACTTGAGGTTTAATGTCCCATTTTAGGTTTAGCCTCTTTAGGTTTAATCTTTAAGATGTTTGCGTTTTTTTAGGTTTCATCTTTAAGTTTCCTTTTAGGGGTTGGAATAGAGTTTATGTTTAGTCTTTAGTCTTGGTTTTATGTTAGAGTTAAGTTTATAAATTTTTAGATTTTGTGTTTAGTTTCTCTGGTTATGTATAGACTTTCAGTTTAGTGTTCCTTTAGTTAATTCATTTCTAGTACCTACGGGTTAGATTGTTAGCTTTTCAGGACAGAATAGTTCCTTCCTATTCCATTTGCAGTGTCTGGTCCAGTAGTGAAAGAGTGCTGATACACGCACACTGGTATGCCACACAGACACTCCTTGGGTCATGTTACTGGCTTGTAGACGATCCTTAGCTGCACTGTAAATTCATCTCATACCGACACTCTTAAAATTCTATAACCGTACTTCAAAATCTCCACTTATTTCATACATGTTACTCTAAGGACACGTATGGAGGACATTATCAGAGCTACGAGACCGGGCGTTCTGCCCACCCAAAGGCTTTTTTTTTTTTCGCCCTTACATTACTTTCTGTGCTAGAAAAACAAAACATATAACAGCAAGCTGGCAAGGTAAATGGTGACAGACATGTAAGGTCATCAGGAATAAGTGGGAATGTTTAGGCCTCCTCCGCTGGGTAAACATTCCTGTGCTGACGGCCAAAGATGAAGTATGAGGCTCCCAGTTATTGGATCCTTGAGTGAGGTTAAAACAAGAAAGGAGAAGGTTTAATGAGAAATCTCAGTGTTCTCCAGGAGTTATAGTCAAGGTGGGTAAACATGGAGGAAAATGGTGCCTCCTCAAAAGCTTAGAGAAACTAGAACAAATCTGGAAAATAGTCCCTTGGGCCAAGAGGTTCGAGTAATAGACTCACAAAAGGCTGTTGAAAAGGTGGCTGCCATATAATCATGACAGAATCCACCCCATCCTAATAGTAATTATTCCGTATATTGGGAGCAGCTTTGATTAGGATTTTTCCTATCAGGTTTTAATCTTTTATTCCTCTGAAAAGCAGCGCCTGTTGAGCGAGTCACACACTTATCCCTGTATTGAACTTACATGTACCCTTAATTGAGCCAAAAATTCATGTGTCGGGTTTACTCAGCCAAATCACTGTGCAAGATTGTGCTGGAAGGGTTGCCGAGCTGACCGGCCAAGTCCTGGCTGCTCGACCTGTCAGTATAACTGGAACCAATCAGGTTTCTGACTGTGTCAATCTCAGAGCTAGGTGAGGGATTCAAGACTACTGATTCCTTATTGAGTTGCCTGTGATTGTGTTTGTATCAGGGCTGTGTACTGTATCCCATTTACTCTCCCAGGGAACTGACTACTGGCTTGTTTCTCGAATAACCCTGTGGCTGTTGTTCCTGCTTATATTGACTCTCCTGGTTCTGACCTTGGCCTGGCTTTGGATTAAACCTTTGTTTACCGCATTGATCATGTCTGTCTATCCTGATTTTTACCCTGCTTGCTGACTTCTGTTTGTACCTCTCTGCGCTTTCTGGAAGGCACGCCACTAGTGTGTCCTCACCGGTTTTCTGTTGTCAGCTCTGCAGATGTAACCTGGGTCTATAGCAGCAAAGCTATCTGGCCTCGTACAGGCTCTGGTGAATAACCTAGGGGTATCCTTATCTTCCTACCACTCAGAGTGGTTTTGGAAGGCTGTTAAGGCTATACATGTTTCTGGGGGAGTCGAGAACATAGTTCTTTGGCCAACAGTTATGTACATGGGAAGCTTAACAGCATAACCAATCTCATAACAACGTAACAGAGATAGAAAGGTGCCCAAAAATATATAGCAAACTTTAGGGCTTAAAAGTGGTTTTACTGGAGTTCAGTAGTGATGTCCTATCCTCACGATAAGTCATTTATTTCTGATTGGTGGGGTCTGACACCTGGCTGTGTGGCATTACGGTTATTACTATAGCCTCCTCATAGCATATCAAGCACAGATCCTTACATTGTATAGAGCAGGCATGGCCAACCTGCGGCTCTCCAGCTGTTGTAAAACTACAACTACCACCATGCCCTGCTGTAGGCTGATAGCTGCAGACTGTCCACGCATGATCGGAGTTGTAGTTTTGCAACAGCTGGAGAGCCTCAGGTTGGCCATCCCTGGCATAGAGGTTGTACCTGGTATTGCAGCCCTGGTCCATTCACTTGAAAGGGACTGAGCTGCATATAGACCATGTGACCAGTGAACATGAGATCACTGACCTAGGAAGAGATCCTTCTTTTCCCCAACATCTGCCACCCTAGGAGAGTCAGGACACATTAGATCAGGGATGGCCAACCTGAGGCTCTTCAGTTGTTGCAAAACTACAACTCCCACCATGCCCACACTGCCTAGAGCTATCAGCCTACATCAGGGCATGGTGGAAGTTGTAGTTTTACAGCAGCTGGAGAGCCGCAGGTTGGCCATCCCTGCATTAGATGGTTGGCCGGTCCCACCAAAATTGGTTTCAGTAGACGTTCCTTTAACGTGCACCTCTAAGGCTAGGAATCACGCAAATAAATGATGTTATTAGTCAGACCCCTTTACATACAGCTATATACTGTACTTTCTGCACATCACATGCGCCCCACTTATGGCTTCCTATATGACGTCATGACATGATCAGAGATTAGTGAGTACCGAATACTGATCTCTATCTTTCATATTACAAATGAAACCACTACTTTGAGACGTGTTCACTGTCTTAAGATTTGCAATTCTCTTTGACAATGACTCAAGATATCGACTTTGTAAAGAGATCCCATCCGTCTGCAGAACAGAGACTCCTGATCAGCAGCCGCTCATACGTGTGGAATCGCTAGACAATTAGCCTAAAAACCTACAATGATTTTATCGGGAGAGATTGTTCTCTTAAGGAGCCTCATGATATCAATCCCCGAGCATTACCTGACTCAGCGGCTTGTAGAAATCAAATTCAGTCAGAGATAACAGCTAATCATTTGTCACTGTGAGAAGCAATTCCCGGGAATCATAGGGAGACCCTGCCGCTTCAATCCGGAGGTCTGTCAGATTGCTCAGAATTACATTCCGCTACGACTATAACCTCTGCACTTGAATTGTTAACAACAAGGAGCACCAGTCTATCAAATCATAATATTGGAGGAGCCCGAGCAGTTTTTCATGTGTTTGCTTCTAAAAGGAAGAAATTTACCAGTCCTAATGTCTGGATCGCAGTGCTGCCATTCTGTACTGTGAAAATAGGAAAGATATATATATATATATACACACAAACATAGCAGACTGAGTTTGTTATTTGGCACAATTCATCTTTTGTTACCCCTGTAATTTTTAATGAGGGTACTCCCATCTTATAAAATGCAGAGTACTGCAGTTTCCCTGCACAGCGGGTGCCTAGAGTACTGCAGTTTCATTGCACAGATGGTGGCTAGGGTGCTGCAGTTTCCCTGCACAGCGGGTGGCTATGGTACTGCAGTTTCCCTGCACAGTGGGTGGCTAGAGTACTGCAGTTTCCCTGCACAGCGGGTGCCTAGAGTACTGCAGTTTCCCTGCACAGCGGGTGCCTAGAGTACTGCAGTTTCCCTGCACAGCGGGTGCCTAGAGTACTGCAGTTTCCCTGCACAGCGGGTGCCTAGAGTACTGCAGTTTCCCTGCACAGTGGGTGCCTAGAGTACTGCAGTTTCCCTGCACAGCGGGTGCCTAGAGTACTGCAGTTTCCCTGCACAGCGGGTGCCTAGAGTACTGCAGTTTCCCTGCACAGATGGTGGCTAGGGTGCTGCAGTTTCCCTGCACAGTGGGTGGCTAGGCTGCTGCAGTTTCCATGCACAGCGGGTGGCTAGGGTGCTGCAGTTTCCCTGTACAGTAGGTGGCTAGGGTGCTGCAGTTTCCCTGCACAGTGGGTGGCTAGAGTACTGCAGTTTCCCTGCACAGTGGGTGGCTAGAGTACTGCAGTTTCCATGCACAGCGGGTGGCTAGGATGCTGCAGTTTCCATGCACAGTGGGTGGCTAGGATGCTGCAGTTTCCCTGTACAGTAGGTGACTAGGGTGCTGCAGTTTCCCTGCACAGTGGGTGGCTAGGGTGCTGCAGTTTCCCTGCACAGCGGGTGGCTAAGGTGCTGCAGTTTCCCTGTACAGCTGGTGGCTATGTTACTGCAGTTTCTCTACACAGCGGGTGCCTAGGGTGCTGCAGTTTCCCTGCACAGCGGGTGCATAGGGTGCTGCTGTTTCCCTGCACAGCGGGTGCCTAGGGTGCTGCTGTTTCCCTGCACAGCAGGTGCCTAGGGTGCTGCTGTTTCCCTGCACAGCGGATGCCTAGGGTGCTGCAGTTTCCCTGTACAGCGTATGCCTAGGGTGCTGCAGTTTCCCTGTACAGCAGGTGCCTAGGGTGCTGCAGTTTCCCTGCACAGCAGATGCCTAGGGTGCTGCAGTTTCCCTGCACAGCGGGTGGCCATGGTACTGCAGTTTCCCTGCACAGCGGGTGCCTAGAGTACTGCAGTTTCCCTGCACAGTGGGTGCCTAGAGTACTGCAGTTTCCCTGCACAGCGGGTGCCTAGAGTACTGCAGTTTCCCTGCACAGCGGGTGCCTAGAGTACTGCAGTTTCCCTGCACAGATGGTGGCTAGGGTGCTGCAGTTTCCCTGCACAGTGGGTGGCTAGGCTGCTGCAGTTTCCATGCACAGCGGGTGGCTAGGGTGCTGCAGTTTCCCTGTACAGTAGGTGGCTAGGGTGCTGCAGTTTCCCTGCACAGTGGGTGGCTAGAGTACTGCAGTTTCCCTGCACAGTGGGTGGCTAGAGTACTGCAGTTTCCATGCACAGCGGGTGGCTAGGATGCTGCAGTTTCCATGCACAGTGGGTGGCTAGGATGCTGCAGTTTCCCTGTACAGTAGGTGACTAGGGTGCTGCAGTTTCCCTGCACAGTGGGTGGCTAGGGTGCTGCAGTTTCCCTGCACAGCGGGTGGCTAAGGTGCTGCAGTTTCCCTGTACAGCTGGTGGCTATGTTACTGCAGTTTCTCTACACAGCGGGTGCCTAGGGTGCTGCAGTTTCCCTGCACAGCGGGTGCATAGGGTGCTGCTGTTTCCCTGCACAGCGGGTGCCTAGGGTGCTGCTGTTTCCCTGCACAGCAGGTGCCTAGGGTGCTGCTGTTTCCCTGCACAGCGGATGCCTAGGGTGCTGCAGTTTCCCTGTACAGCGTATGCCTAGGGTGCTGCAGTTTCCCTGTACAGCAGGTGCCTAGGGTGCTGCAGTTTCCCTGCACAGCAGATGCCTAGGGTGCTGCAGTTTCCCTGCACAGCGGGTGGCCATGGTACTGCAGTTTCCCTGCACAGCAGATGCCTAGGGTGCTGCAGTTTCCCTGCACAGCGGGTGGCTAGGGTGCTGCAGTTTCCATGCACAGCGGGTGGCTAGGATGCTGCAGTTTCCCTGTACAGTAGGTGACTAGGGTGCTGCAGTTTCCCTGCACAGCGGGTGGCTAGGGTGCTGCAGTTTCCCTGGACAGCGGATGCCTAGGGTGCTGCAGTTTCCCTGCACAGCGGATGCCTAGGGTGCTGCTGTTTCCCTGCACAGCGGGTGCCTAGGGTGCTGCAGTTTCCCTGCACAGCAGATGCCTAGGGTGCTGCAGTTTCCCTGCACAGCGGGTGGCTAGGGTGCTGCAGTTTCCCCTGCACAGCGGATGCCTAGGGTGCTGCAGTTTCCCTGCACAGCGGATGCCTAGGGTGCTGCAGTTTCCCCGCACAGAGGATGCCTAGGGTGCTGCTGTGCAGGGAAAGACTTTGAAGTGGAAGCGCTAAGGAATGTGCTGCAGCACCTCCATTTTCAGTGGGGGTCCTAGAGGTTAGACCTGCACCAATTCAGAAAGTGATGGCCTAAACTATGCACATGTCATCCCTTTTTTAAGATAGGAATACCCCTTATAACCTAAGCATAATAAAGTTAATTTAAAGGGGTATTCCTGTTGCAGACATGGCATCTCCAGAACAGGGGTCCCCTCGAACCCTGCCAAGTCTGGAAGGCAGGCCACTGAATGCAGACATGGCTGTGCGAGTTTGGCAGTTTATGCAACCCCCCAAATAGCACTAAAGCGAGAGAATTGTGTCCATGTAACTATGTGGGACTGGGGTCTGGGGGTCCTTAGTGTTGGGGCCTGTATCTATCAGACATGTACTGAACATCCTATAAGTATACTAGGAATGTTTAAGATGATATGATATATTATGATAAATAATAAAGTCAGCTCTGCTACATCAGAGAAGTGGATTTCTCCCTTTCTTTTTCTCCTCATCGAGACACATGCATATTCCAAAAACCTAATCTCCCTTTACCCTGGAACTTTTCTGTATGCATTCATGTTTGACCCATTTGCTAATTCATGCAAATCAGCTGTGACAAGTACAGTGCAAGAAGGAAAGATAAGGGAACATCCAGGAGATCGGTTTCTAACCTCTCACTATGATAGCACCGAGGATCCCTATCAGATATACACACAGACAGGCCCCAAACATTGGACACTAGGCGGACCCCCGGCAGCATGCGGAGGAGGATAACACCATATACACCACCATCAGTCAGGTCATTATTTGTACATTGCCAAACATAAGTCTGGTTCATATAAGACAGTATCTACTGTCCGTGACTTGTAGAGTGTAAGCTCTTATGGTCAGGGCTCTAGTCTCCATGTGTGCTACATTGTCTTCATGCCTCTGTAGATGCGTACGATATGATGGTGCTGTGAAAGTCATGAGTATTAACTTTCTAATGCATTTATATATATACACGTATGCAGAATGGAGGAATATGATTTCAGATACAGCAGAGAAGCGTTTGTCATTTGGTGGCACAGATCCTACTGGCTCAGCAGAGCTGCTTTTGACTTTGTCATTGGTGATGTAATAGATCTGAGTTTGCCACTTGTGTCACCTTGTCATGATGTAACAGACTGTAGTCGTCGCTCGTTTGGTTCACCTCAATGCAATGTAGTGAAAATGAGTTTGTCTTTTGTCTCTTTTGTCTGTTCTTCCATATTTATACATTAGAAAGTTGTTACTGATGACTGACACAGCGCCGTCATATTGTACGCATCTATGTAGCACACATGTCACGGTGTAGATTAGAGCCCTGACCATATGAGCTTACACTCTATAAGTCATGGAGGGAAGATACTGTCTAAGGGTCCATTCACACATCCGTGGAATGGGTCCGCATCCGTTCTGCAATATCCGGAACAGGTGCGGACCCATTCATTCTCAATGGGGCAGGAATGGATGCAGAGAGCACACTATGTGCTCTCCAAATCCGCATTTCCGGAGCGCGGCCCCGAAGAATAGGCAGTTCTGTGGGGGTGCCGGCCGGGTGTATTGCGGGTCCGCAATGCACTACGGACGTGTGAATGGACCCTTAGGGCTTGTTCACACAAACGTTTTTTGTGTTCCGTATATGGGCTGCTTTTTTAGTTCTGTATACGGTCAATGGTTCCGCAAAAAAATGTATTCCGTATGTGTTCCGTATCCGTTCCGTTTTTGCGGAACCATCTATTGAAAATGTTATGCCCAGCCCAATTTTTTCTATGTAATTACTGTATATGCCTCATGGAAAAACGGAATGGAACCGGAAACACTACTGAAACAAAAAATGGAAAGACGGATCCGTTAAAAACGGCCTGCAAAACACTGAAAAAGACATACGGTCGTGCGAACGAGCAATTATATGAACCAGACTTATGTTTTGTAATGTACAAATAATGATTTAACCATCCTGAATCTCATGGTGTCATCCTCCGCATGTGCCGGGGTCCACATAGTTTCCAATGTATATTTGGGGCCTGTCTGTGTGTATATCTGATAGGAATCCTCGGTGCTATCATAATGAGGGGTTAGAAACCGATCTGTTGGCTATTTTGGCTCACCTTTTACCTGCTGTAACAGTGCTGAAGCTCTCTGATATAGCAGAGTACAGTCTGTCCATTAGTTCACACAAATCATGATATAGCAGAGCTGAGTTTGCCATTTGGCTCACTGTGTTGCATGTGTGGTGTGACCATCCTTGCTGTAATGATGCAGCAGAGCCTGAAACCTGCCATTTGGCTCCTGTCGCCCCGATATAGTTGAGCTTTGTTAGTCTTCATAGAACTGCATTGTGTTAACTAAACGCGTTTCATCTACAGTGACCTTGGCCAAAACTGTCCCACTTGGTATTAAGGAAAAAAATATATAAAAGAAACAAACAAAAAAAGAAAAAAAAAAAAAAAAAAGGTGCCTGGTGCCATCTGGTCACATCCACTACATCTGTACATGTTCACATTTGCAGACTGTGATATTGTCACCTATCAGCGTGGCATCTCTACAGCCCCATCCTGCTCTCGTGTTATCGGGCGCCAAACTTGCAGGGTATTTAAAACACGTTCAGAGAAACGATGGCTTCTCTGAAATTTAATCAGGCGGCCCTTGAAAAAGAAAAAAAGACGAGGAAGAAGAAAACCAAAGACATCAGTGGGGAAAGTCTGCAATTTCTCAGGTTTAACTAAATAATTTATGCATACATTCACTTTGGCATGATGAAGCAATTTTAGCCTTTAAAACCCACAACTACTCAGGAGGGAAAAAGCCGAGTTCCTGCGACTTAAATAATTTAAACATCCAGGTGGAAGTGCTTGCAGCAGCCTTCCCCTCCAAGACAAAGGGAGCGAGTCGTGGAGAACGCAAATGAGCTAACAATCAGACTGCGCGCTGATACAAAGTATCAACCTTGTGCCGCGAGGAAATCCTGGAAATTATTTTTTTTCCCCCCTTTACCGGAACAGAGCAGATAGCCACTTATCTCTCCGAACTCCTTGTAATCCTCTCCCAGATCCTCACACTAAATGCTCAACAGGAAACCGAGGACCTTCTGCTCCACCATAGAACTTGTTACATTCTGCTTCTTTTTTTTTATTTTTTCAGGAAATAAATAAATGCCCCCTCCTCCCTAGGTAAATTGTTTATTTATTTATTTTATACATTTTTGTTACTTTCTTTTACGAGGCAGCGCCATGAAATGTCCATATAAAAAGAGAAGGAATTTAAAATAAGTCACTGGACTTCCTGGCATCCGGTCTCTGGGGACACAACTCCAGAGTCCAATGTGTGACGTGGGTTAGGGAAAGGTTACCTTAAACGCCTCTATTTCTTTCTCTCTATACAGAATACATATCTAATAATGACTAGTAATTCATCTGTAATAATTCATGAACTGTAATCGTGACTGATAACTTTTGTAATGACAATTAATTGATAATACCGCCTATGAATCTGTAGAAATGCTGTAATATTGACTGCTAATGTTATGCATAATAATTATTAATCTAATAATGGTCCTTGCAGTGGCAACTAATAGTAACAAGGGGCTGTAATCTGTGACAATGACCTTTAATCTGTAATAGTTTGTAATAATCTGGTATAATCTGTCATAATGACCTTTAATCTGTAAGAATGTCTTTCAATCTGTATCAGTGGCAACTAATATTTATCAATGGCCTTTAAGGTATAATAATCACACACCAAACGGACGTAAGTGCTTGCGGATCCGCAAAACATGGATCCCAGCCAAATGCAATGCCGCAATTTATTTATAAATGTCCGTACAAATGTCCTATCCTGGGCTAGGATACGTTCTATTGTTTTTTAGGGGGTGCGGAATGGATTTACGGATGCGGAATGCACACGGTGTGCTGTTCGCATCTTTTGCAGTCCCATTGAAATGAATGGGTCGGCATCTGATCCGCGAAAAAGTGCGTATCGGATACTGACCAAACATACATGTACGGCCGTGTGCGTGAACCCTTCGTTTGTAACCATAACAATTACTCTGTAGAACTATCGAAAACTCCTAATCTGTAGTAATGGTTAATGCAAAAACTAAGTCATATTAATCTTTAATCTGTATCAATGGTCATTACAATGGAGACTATTAGCAACAGCAATCTGTAATAATAGGTATTCATTTGCCATAATGATCTTTAATCTGTAATAATGGTCTCTAATCCGCAATTATGTTCCAAATAATGACATCATTTATTATAATCTCATTAGTTTGCAGTAACTATAAATTAATATTAAATAATTTCCTATAAAATGTAGTAATAGCTAATAATCTGTAATAATGGCTTTCAATCTGTACCATTAGTCTGTAATAGTGGCTATGAAGGTGCAATAAGGACTATTAATCTCTAATAAGGACTCTTCATTATCCTGCAGTCTAATAATATATAATAGCAACTACTACTATAATATGGGATTATAATCTGTAATACTCAACACTAATCTGTAATACAGGATTATAATCTGTAATACTTAACACTAATCTGTAATATGGGATTATAATCTGTAATATTTAACACTAGTCTATGGTATTGATCTGTAATAAGGACTAGTCATCTTCTCTAATAAGGACTCTTCATTAGCAATAATTATCCTGCAGTCTAATAATATATAATTACAACTACTAATCTGTAATAAGGGATTATAATCTGTAATACTCAACACTAATCTGTAATACTCAACACTAATCTGCGGTATTGACCATTAGTTAATGTGTAATAAATACTAGTCAACTCTAATAAGGACTGATTCATTAGCATTGATCTGCAGTTATGCCTAATAATACATAATAGTGACGTCTACTCAGTCATAGGGACTCATAGGGACTAATAATCTGTAATAGGGACTAGTTTTCTGTGATACTGACAGATGGAAGGCAGTGAATTGTTTTTACGAGCTCCCGTCTTACCTTTTCGTCTACCCCTGGCCGGATCGGATTGGTAATCCGTAGGTAATGGTCATGTCTCTGCTGTGTCCCGGTGTAATGACTCTTCTCTATCAGGCAGATACAAGTCACCTACACAGAGTGGTTGTGTACACTCATAAGGATACACATACTCATTCTTTCCTTTCTAGGTTTTACCCACACATAACAAATAATCTAATGCGAGATTACACATGTGGTGGGATTCCCCGAGAACCTGTTATATTGGACGGCCCTTTGACTCAATGTCCTCCTAACCTAAAGGTGAGTTTCGTTATAAATAAGGTGGGGGGGGGGGGGCTATTCTCCTTACAACCGCCATGGAGTCAGCATCATGGGCATGGGGAAGTCTTGAAAGTATAATCTCAGTTTACTTCTTAGCATAGGCCTGTGGAAAATACCGGTTTCTCAGAGAAGAGGAGGATAGGCTGTAGGTGGGGTGTGTGATCACGCTGCTATAACATAAGCTATGCCGCTCTGAGTAGTCCATGTAGTCAGGGATGCCCTTGTACAGACAATCAATGTACAGTAGTTTACTTTGACCAACGGTGATACCCTTAAAGGGGTGTTCTTGGTGTTTAATATTGATGACCTATCCTCAGGATCCGATCGGTGGGAGTCCAACTTTCAGCACCAGTGAGGAGGCCGCAGTGCTCACCAGACCAGCTTACCAGGCCCAGTACCAGCCATTGGATAGAGGCTATGCTTGGTATCGCAGCTCAAGACACATTCACTTGAGTGGGACTGAGCTGCACCTAGGCCAAGTGATTGATGAATGTGAGGGGCCTAGGAAGAGGCGACTGCACTCAGCAGAGCACAACCACCCCTTCAAACAGCTAATCGTCGGGGAAGCCAGGAGTCAGGCCTCTGCCAATCTGATCCTGAGGATAGGTCATTAATATCAAAATCTCGGGTTGTGTGACATTAGTTGAAATAAATCCAGAAGCGGCCTCACTCTTGTTCATGGTTACGTCTGGTATTGCAGCTCAGTACTTTCCATATAAAGGAGTATTCCAACCTTAGAAATTGATAGCATAAATGGCACTCACACCTATGCATTCCCGATGCATACCTCAGACATAAGAAACTGTGTAAGAATGTACATGCATTTGGCCAAGCATGCATGTGTATGGTGGGATCGGGAGAGAAAGTTGTCAGCGAGCGAAGGTTATCTCATGTGCATGACCAGCTTTCATACCCTCAAGCCTCCTGATATTGAGGACCTATCCTCAATATCAGGATGGGTCATTAATATCTGATCGGTGAGGATCCGACACCCCACAGCCCCCACTGATCAGCTGTTCTCTGCAGCCTCCGGATCTGGAACTAGCACTTGTAATAGAACAGGAAGCACAGCTCCGTTCAAAGTGTAGTGGTCATACCGGGTTACTGCAGCTCAGAAGCCATTCCTTTTAATGGGAGCTAAGATGCAGTACTATGGCACGGCCACTACACTTTGATTGACGCTGTTCTTCCTGTTCCATACAAAGTGCAAGTTCCAGTGACGGAGGCTGCAGAGAACAGCTGATCAGGAGGTGTGGGGGCATCAGACCCCTACTGATTGGATATTAATGACCTAAACTTTGGACAGGTCATCAATTTCAGGAGCCTGGAAAATCTCTTTAACATGACGATGCTATTGGCCCTGGACTTGATCCCGCCAAGGACACCAAGAATTATCTGTCATATCTCCTACAATTGCAAACTATTTGCCTTATAATAAAATACGTGAGAATTAGATGGTAAGCTCTGTGGCCGGATATGTGACCTAGAAGTCTGCAGCTCCACAATTTTCTCTCTAGTGATGCCACAGCGCTGTAGTCAGAGCCAGAACGGGTTCTTTTCTCCAGCCGCCTGCCAACGACACAACATGAAGTGTGCGCTGTTCTCCGTCTTCCCCTCCCCGTATCAGTCTTTTCCAATAGTGGAATTTCTCGAGCCGGGTAACAAACATTCCTTACTCTACGGAGCAGATTGCAACCCTTTGTCTAATTAGAACTCTTGCAGATACAAAAGAAACTGTCATTTTGATAGAGCAAAAACAATCTGTCTGCCAAAAAATGTCTAACTATAATTCTTAGAAAAAAAAATAAAAAATAATAGTCATCTATCTCGCCGCTGAACATGCTATTTTGTTTGATATACTGTCTTATTGGAAGCCTAATTTGCTTTCAGCTGGAGAAACAACATGTAACATACGTTTTTCTGATTAATTTGCTCAGAAATATGAGTAATTAGGACGAGTGGACCATTTCCATGGATGGATTATTAAGTTTGCAATAAACGCCGCACATTTTTCTCTCTTTCTCTCTCCTTCTCCCCTTGAAGTTTTATTGCAAGAAGACAAACCCTTGAGTGTGCAGTCTGGGCTGGAGCGCCATGTGAGCTAGGGGGGTTTATTACTCAAGGTAAGCTCTTCCAGGCCCCCCCCCCCCGGGGCCAGAAGACATTAGCCGTATGTTCTAACACAATTACAAAAATCAATAAGCAGGAACCCCCCACCTGTGCTATGACCCCTGTGCTAAATTTTACATACCGTAATAATGCCTATCAATTTCTACCGCCCACTGTACATGCCCTGCAACCAACAGGGAGACTGCTGTGTCAGACTTGTTTATCCTGGTGGGGCGTGCAGATGCCAGGCTTACTGCATCATTGTCAGTTTTGCTCCCTCCAGAAGCGTAGTGTACCCTCCTCGCCGCCTCCTGTACAGGCGCAATTGTGGTCTCGATGGCTGTGAAAGTGAGAAAAACGATGACAATGGAGCCCAAGGATCTCATCGCAGTCTTAAGGGGCACTTATATCGAACTTGCTATTTCAATAAATTCTCCATTGTGCTCGTGCTGAGCATGCCTGTCATCATTTTCAACAATCTTTTTTTTATGAGGGGGCGACATAGGCAATCACCACCATCTTCACTACCACCCTAGACGATGGCAGTGGCGGTGGGCTGGCCAGCTCTGTTTTTGCCACCACACTTATTGTTCCTTGATTGTTAAAGGTGAGGCCCACCAAATATTACTTATGTACAAGGGGTCTGCTGAGAAGGGTGGTAGTAGAAAACACCAAGCAAGGACTTTCGAGTATTTTTTTTAAAATAATTTTCCGTAGAAGGACCACATGCAATCACATGAGTTTTTTCTGTGTCTCTCTCCATAAAATGACCACATACAACCACAGGTTTCCATATTATTATCCATAGAAGGACCACATACAACCACGGGTTTCCATATTATTATCCATAGAAGGACCACATACAACTGAGAGTTTTTTGGTGATATTCTTCATAGGAGGACCACATACAAC
Organism: Bufo gargarizans; assembly: GCF_014858855.1. NCBI lineage: Eukaryota > Metazoa > Chordata > Amphibia > Anura > Bufonidae > Bufo > Bufo gargarizans. The sequence continues at coordinate 6,029,860 of NC_058087.1, read as the reverse complement.
CAGGGGTTTCGGTATCATTCTCCACAGAAGGACCACATACAACCACAGATTTCCATATTATTATCCATAGAAGGACCACATACAATTGAAGTTTTTTTATATCACTCACCATAGAAGGACCACATACAACCAAGAGTTTCCGTATCATTCTCCACAGAAGGACCGCATACAACCAAGTTTTTTTTTATATCATTCTCCATAGAGGGACCACACACAACCAAAGTTTTTATCGGTGTCATTCTGCATAGAGGGATCACATACAATCAGGGGTTTCCATTTTATTCTCCATAGACGGACCACATACAACCAAGGGTTTTTTCAGTATCATTCTCCATAGAAGGACCACATACAAGCAAGGTTTTTGGTATAATTCTCCATAGAAGGCCCACGTATCACATGTACGTGTTTCAGTGGGGAGAAAAGAAAAAGCCAGACACCTCTGGTGGCAACCTATCTATGGGAAATCAAAAAGACTGGGCACTGATATTCAATGCACCCTTTACATCATTTGTCAAGGGAGAGTCGGGAGCTCCCCATACACAATAGTCCTTTACTTAAGCTCATGATAAGGAATGGATGTTCTTGAGGTGTCCAAAGAAAAGCAGATTTCGGTCAAACACACAACCTTCATCTAGATATTGCCCATGTTGAATTTATACCCATAGACCCAGTGCTACAAAAAGTCCTTCTGATTCACAGTTCAGCAATTAACCCGTTTCCCTTGTCTTCTAAAAGTGGTCCCATTTCTTAAAGGGTGTCTTCTAAGTGTCCTCCACAAGTGTTTTTTGAGATGAGATGGGTATAATTATTGGTAGCACCTGAATACAGTCACCGGCCTGAGGAGGGGAAAGGGGGGGGGGACCATTGACTAGATCTAAACCCAACAAAAAGTTTCTTTGTCCGGCCTGAAGTTCTTGTCATTGTGAAGATAATATCCAAGAGGCACTTACAGCCTCTCCAGGACCATCAGTCAGCTCCACAAAAAACCGAAAGGAGAAGGTTTTATTGCAAGGGAGGATTAATGCTTGCAGAGCTGGAATATTACACGAGGACGGAGAGAGTGTGCAGTGGCCTAGATGCATCCAGATAGCGGCGAGCAAAAATCCACCAAGGTACGGCACGCACACATTAAACTTTATCTTCTGTCGTCTTGTCATTGACATTGCAGGCACAGAGCATTATCAGGCTTTGGATAGACACGGAAACGGGTACAGTGGTGAACAGCTGGCATGTAATAGATAATTTAAGGGAAAGTGACCCTTATGTATAATTTTTAACTGGAAAACTGTCAGGGGCCATTAGTTGTAACAGAATCTGGCAAAACACAGATCTGCTGATGGGGGATTGTAAACCTAAAACCGCTCGCGCTGTTACCTTTATTGTGCTGCAGAAAATGGATTCGAAAACTATTTCTGTCCAAGGTGTAATCGGTTCCATCATTTGTCTCCTAATAGCCCAGATAACGTTCAGCCCAGCGGGCCCATACGCGCGCCAATAAAAATGTAACCTCAAGGCTACCTGCATACGTGGCGGATAACGCTCGGTTTATCTGCGCAAATTCTGATGCTGGAAAACCGCAGATTGGCATGAGGAATCTATAAGACGGAATTCACATGCAGCAGATTTGTTGCAGAAGTTTTTACAACTAAGGGCTCATGCACACGACCGTATGAGTCGCAAACAAAAAACGGGTGACGTCCGTCTTATATCTGCTTGTTTTGTGAATCCATTGTAACAATGCCCGTCCTTGGCCGCAAAACGGACAAGAATAGGACATGTTCTATTTAATTTTTTTTTTGCAGAAGAATGGCCATGCGGACATACGGACACAGAATGCACACGGAGTCATTTCCGGTTTTTTTTGCGGCCCCGTTGAAATTAATGATTCTGCAAACGAGCTGCAAGGAAAAAACGGAATGGACACAGACAAAAAATACGTTTGTGTGCATGAGCCCTAAGACTGGGGCTACACGACCAAGGATCAATGAGCGGCACTGCAGCCGTTAACCTGAATAGGGTTGCTAAAAATAAAAAAAATTAAATCCAACTCTCTTATTTTTTTTTTGTGATTCTGGTGTCGCAAATTGCGCTGCAACCCCTGCAGTTCAATGGCTGTCCTGCTACACGGCGATCCTTGGTCATGCAGCATGTTGAGCCGAGCTCAGCCTGAAAATCAGTTCCATTATGAATTTGGTTGCTTTGGCAGTGCGTGGATTTCTACAAGCCCTCTTCCTATGAAATTTGCCAGGTGTGAACATGCTCTTAGAATAAGCAAAACAAAAATAAAACTGCTTTCTTCCAGAAACAGCTCCACAGCCGCCCACAGGCTGAGTGTGGCATTGCAGCCCATCCCAATTCAGTTCAATGGGGCATAGCTGCAATACCAGACGCAACCTATCGACCAGTGTGGCGCTGTGTCTAGAAGAAAGTATACCATGTATGTAATAAAAACAATGCTATCGTATGATAAGGTCTACTGTATCGCATCTACTTGTAGATATACAAATCAAAAAGAATTTTATTATAATATTTTTTATTATATATTTCTTATTATGTTATTTTTTTGGCATAAATTCCACTAAAACATCCTCTGCTTCAGTAGAAGACTAGATATTATTCATTCCGCCAGACTTCCTCGGAGTTGCCAAGTGCATGCTGGTATAATTGTATGATAAATAAACAGATAACGCCGCGCTCCGGACTATTACTGGCATCAGATCTGACTGCAACGCAACCAGGTAACAGAAATCCCTCTGCTGTCACTGATAAAACGTGTGTAAAAAAAAAAAATATAATAATAAAAAAAAAATAAGAATAAAAAAATATATAAAAATTCCATTCGTTTTTTTTTACAGGAGCACCATGAAGGCGAGGAATAAAACATGCAGCAATTTGGTTTTTAATCTTATCGAAAACTGTTCTGATGCAATTTGACAGAACATTATGTCTGTTATGGAGAAGGGACGTCTCGTGGGCATTCATCTTGATGGGGTTTTTTGCTCTCAAAAAGTTAGATCAGGAATGTTTATTTTTTGCACCCTTTCCAAAACAAAGTCATTTTTTTGGACACCAAAAGAAAATATTATCTCTCCCCCCCCCCAGTAGTTCGAGGGTGAGATTTATAAAAATGGGCACACAATCAGAACATGGGGGCTCTTATGTATAAAAAAAACTATCCTCAGGATATAGGTCATCAAGATCTGATCGGTGGGGATCCAAATCCAGTTTAGCTGTTAGGAGAGGCCTCTGCCCTGTGATCGCTGCAGCCTCTTCACTTTCATAGATCACATGGATGGGCCTGGGCTTCAATACCAAGCACAGCCACTATAAAGTCTATGGCGCTGTGCTCACACCTCTTCAAACAGCTTATTGGTGGGGGGTGCCGGCAGTCGACCCTCACTGATCTGATATCGGTCATCAATATTCTACTCCTGGAAAATCCCTTTAAGGGAAATGTGACCTCGCTGCCCAATCAGCGAGTGACCTCGCTGCCCAATCAGAGCCCATGTTTTATTCTTCCCATTCAGTTCAGTGCTGATCTCCGATAGACTGGCCAGTGATTAGCATTGTTGCCCTTGTAAAACTGCAGACCTGGGTTCGAATCCGACTGCGGACAACGTCTACATGGAGTTTGTATGTTCTCCCCTTTACTTTTTGAATACTTTACTAAATATGTAAGTTCCACATAACTTAGTAAAATACATAAAAAAAAAAAAGGACTAAATAAGGTAAATCATTGACCTTGCTGGGGGCAGCCGCCGCCGCCATGTTCTTTTGGTAGTGCTCACACTAGTTTTCATGACCGTGGTGCTCTATGAAAGGGGCACCAGGGTGAATGATTGCAGATATCTGACCAATAGGAGCCCAGTATATGGCGGCATTTTTTCCCGCTGTAGTCTGATGGCAGGCGATGTATTGACACGTTGCGTGCCCTCTGCATTCGCACTCCCCCGCTCTCTCCCGGGCTGTTTACATACTGATATATTTTTCAGGGCATTCAGTAAAGCAGCAATCAGTGCGCATTAATAATGAATATCGCAGTTTCTGTGACAATCGGCCATTTATTCGGCCACTTTGTCAGCTTGAAAGAAAGACGTCAGCGAGGCGCGCTAACCACAGCGCGCAGACAGAAGATCCTCACAAATACATAATGTATTGAATTACAGAGCTGCTCCATTATGGACAGGCTGAAGGTGGCCGCCCCCTCCCCCGCCGTCTACATTACAAAGGATTATTGTTTTCACAAATGTCCCTTTTTTTCAAACGGTTCATGTAATAACCCTAATGAGGCGATAAACAAATTAACCCCTGATGCAGGTGACCTGTTCTGCCAAAATGTGTGCGGCATTAAACCCCAAATAACACAGTGAGAAGGAAGCCCGCCATAGACGCCAAGTGACTATATGATGGGTCCTAACCACTGGCATGAGATGGCGCTGCATGCCCCCTCCACCTCCGGGGCCCTGTAGCAGCTGCATCACATTCCTCAATGGGCAGTACCAGAATATATACGGTAAAAGTTTCCCTTGGGTGTTTACCATTCACAGGCAGTATTACGTGGGCACTGTATGGCAGTATTATGTGAGCACTGTATGGCAGTATTATCTGAGCACTGTATGGCAGTATTATCTGAGCACTGTATGGCAGTATTATCTGAGCACTGTATGGCAGTATTACATGGGCACTGTATGGCAGTATTATGTGGGCACTGTATGGCAGTATTATATGAGCACTGTACAGCAGTATTATGTGAGCACTGTATCGCAGTATTATGTGAGCACTGTACAGCAGTATTATGTGAGCACTGTATGGCAGTATTATATGAACACTGTACAGCAGTATTATGTGAGCACTGTACATCAGTATTATGTGAGCACTGTACAGCAGTATTATGTGAGCACTGTACGGCAGTATTATATGAGCACTGTACAGGAGTATTATATGAGCACTGTATGGCAGTATTATATGAGCACTGTACAGAAGTATTATGTGAGCACTGTATGGCAGTATTATGTGAGCACTGTACAGCAGTATTATGTGAGCACTGTACGGCAGTATTATATGAGCACTGTACAGCAGTATTATATGAGCACTGTATGGCAGTATTATATGAGCACTGTACAGAAGTATTATGTGAGCACTGTATGGCAGTATTATGTGAGCACTGTACAGCAGTATTATGTGAGCACTGTACAGCAATATTATATGAGCACTGTAGGGCAGTATTATATGAGCACTGTACAGCAGTATTATGTGAGCACTGTATGGCAGTATTATGTGAGTACTGTATGACAGTATTATGCGAGCACTGTATGGCAGTATTATGCGAGCACTGTATGGCAGTATTATATGAGCACTGCACAGCAGTATTATATGAGCACTGTATGGCAGTATTATATGAGCACTGTACTGCAGTATTATATGAGCACTGTATGGCAGTATTATATGAGCACTGTACAGCAGTATTATGTGAGCACTGTACAGCAGTATTATGTGAGCACTGTACAGCAGTATTATGTGAGCACTGTATGGCAGTATTATGTGAGCACTGTACAGCAGTATTATATGAGCACTGTACAGCAGTATTATGTGAGCACTGTACAGCAGTGTTATGTGAGCACTGTACAGCAGTATTATGCGAGCACTGTACAGCAGTATTATGTGAGCACTGTACAGCAGTATTATGTGAGCACTGTATGGCAGTATTATGTGAGCACTGTACAGCAGTATTATGTGAGCACTGTACAGCAGTATTATGTGAGCACTGTATGGCAGTGTTATGTGAGCACTGTACAGCAGTATTATGTGAGCACTGTACAGCAGTATTATGCGAGCACTGTACAGCAGTATTATGTGAGCACTGTATGGCAGTATTATGTGAGCACTGTACAGCAGTATTATGCGAGCACTGTACAGCAGTATTATGTGAGCACTGTACAGCAGTATTATGTGAGCACTGTATGGCAGTATTATGTGAGCACTGTACAGCAGTATTATATGAGCACTGTACAGCAGTATTATGTGAGCACTGTACAGCAGTGTTATGTGAGCACTGTACAGCAGTATTATGCGAGCACTGTACAGCAGTATTATGTGAGCACTGTACAGCAGTATTATGTGAGCACTGTATGGCAGTATTATGTGAGCACTGTACAGCAGTATTATGTGAGCACTGTACAGCAGTATTATGTGAGCACTGTATGGCAGTGTTATGTGAGCACTGTACAGCAGTATTATGCGAGCACTGTACAGCAGTATTATGTGAGCACTGTATGGCAGTATTATGTGAGCACTGTACAGCAGTATTATGCGAGCACTGTACAGCAGTATTATGTGAGCACTGTACAGCAGTATTATGTGAGCACTGTACGGCAGTATTATGTGAGCACTGTACAGCAGTGTTATGTGAGCACTGTACAGCAGTATTATGTGAGCACTGTATGGCAGTGTTATGTGAGCACTGTACAGCAGTATTATGCGAGCACTGTACAGCAGTATTATGTGAGCACTGTATGGCAGTATTATGTGAGCACTGTACAGCAGTATTATGCGAGCACTGTACAGCAGTATTATGTGAGCACTGTATGGCAGTATTATGTGAGCACTGTACAGCAGTATTATGCGAGCACTGTACAGCAGTATTATGTGAGCACTGTATGGCAGTATTATGTGAGCACTGTATCGTATTTGGTTTTCTATAGTGGTAAAATTTCTCTCCGGAAGAAAGGAAAGCATGTGATTTGGCCTGGACCCCGCGCCCCTAATCCGCTCTGTACATGGGCACCATAGGGCACATGTGTCTATAAACCATGCTCAATCGGTAGTCATTACTTCAGGTGTAAAAAAAAACACCATCTACACCAGGGATGCTCAACCTTCGGCCCTACAGCTGTTGCAAAATTACAACTCCCAGCATGCCGTAATAGCTGTAGGCTCTCCAGGCATGCTGGGAGTTGTAGTTTTTCAACAGCTGGAGTGCCGCAAGTTGGGCATCCCTGATCTACACCAATGCAAAATAATACAAACAAACATGGGAAGGCTCCTGTGATCGGGACAATATTGATCGGGAAGTGCTGTATGGACATACCCCCTGCTCACTGTATCTCACAGGCGCTACGATTTCCCCCCTCCTTTCCTATCTCCACCGCAGAAGAAGAAGACGAGTCTGCCAAGACGCAGGAAAGCCAGAGACAGGATCCTGAATCTCAGAGAAAAGAAACGTCGCAAACAAAATAAAAGTTCAAATAATGGATAGGGATTTGTGAAGCATAATTCAATCCTCGCTACCTCCCTGACCGAAGCATTACCCCTCGCTGCAGTTAAAGTGAATTGATGCATTTAACGTTCTTCTCTCCATCCCCCTGGGTACGGGAATCAGCGGTAATCTGATAAAAGCAGTGTTTTCTAACATTTCCTCAGCCACAAGTGGGACGTCTGAGACGACCGCGGAAAAGCTTCGGATACGTACAGGTGCGGCAGGACTACATCTCCCAGCATGTGCTTGACGTTCACAACCAGGTTAAAACCCCTCCCATACATCAGTCTCCGCCAGGGGCGTAATTATAATTCATAGGGCCCCATAGCAAAATAAGACGGGGCCCCCACCACCTAGTGTAAGCGGGGTAAGGCCTCTTGCACATGACCGTAGTTTCCGGCCGCATCCGATCCACATTTTTGGCGGACCCATTCATTTCAATGGGGCAGCAAAAGTTGCAGACAGCACACGCGGTGTCCGGGCAAAAAAAAAGTCAATTTTGCGGACAAGAATAGGCATTTGTAACATACTGCGGGACCCGTGGAAGGGAAGATGCGGGATGCACATGGCCTGTGTCCGTGTTTTGCGGACCGCAAACCCGGATACGGTCACGTGCATGCTGCCTAAGTAGCAATAATTATAGGCATGTATCATAGCACCATATATGAGAAAACCCACACTATAGCAAAAAGCCGCCATATTGTTACCTCCCACTAAAGTATACAATGTTCTTGCATCTGATTGGCCCCCTCCCCCAACCTCTGGGCCCAACGGCAAGCGCTACGACTGCTCTGACCATAGTTAGGCCCAAGGGATGCTCAACCGGCGGCCCTCCAGCCGTTGCAAAACGACAGCTCCCAGCATGCTAGGAGTTGTAGCTGGAGGGCCGCATCCCTGACGTAGATTATAGAATCCCAATAATATAGAACAAAAAATGCGGTAAAATGGCGATCGGAACCTAGGCTGTCATCACATTCACTAACAAAGCCTGTCATTTTTATTTAATTTTTTTACTCCCTGGTCAGACCGGAAAAAAAAAATATATAAATTTTTTTTTTTTTTGGAGAATTTATGTTAAAAAGGTCATTCTTCCACTGCTAACAAATGAGTGGGCTAATTACAAATTACAGTGACGCCGAGCACCGCCGAGCGTCGGCGATACGAAGGCGAGGTAAAAACGTATTCAGCGTCGGTCCTACATATTTATAGTTTGAAAAAATAAATAAATAAATAAGTAAATGAAAAAATTGAGTCAAAATTTATGTCCCGAGGTTGCACCTACAGGAAGCCAGATGTGTGCCTTCTGCATGTGACCTAAGAGAGGCCTTGAGCAACGACTAGATAAAACCTCGCTCCGGCTCCACACCGTCGATAGCGGCGGCTTTCTGAGGTGAGAGAATCTGACAGCTCATACTCTCGGGGGCAGAACATTCCAGTCAAGTGGATCAACGGACGGAAAATCTCTTATGAATAGTCATTAGGCCTTCATTACAAACCCCTCACAACCCAGTTCTCTTTTTTGCAACCAAATGCCTTTTGTCATCTTCACAAGGTGCATCATTTAATTACCAATTGATTTCTTTCTATATGACAACATGTCAGATAGCAAAATACAGAGGATCTCCCTTAGGGGGGCGAAAAAGTCTGTTAACTCTCCGGGTGCCAGAGCAGTTCTTCTGGCTGGGAAAAAAAAGAAAAAGAGGAGAAGGCGCTGCGCCGCGCCGCGCTCCGCCGCTGCTGTGGACCAGGGAAGTCCATAGAGGTGAAGGGATTTTTAATGGCGTCCATGTGTTAAGGTGACAGGGGTTATGGCGGTCAGGTTCTGTACATCCCTGGTTGTTCAATAGGACGTGAAATGCGTCGGCTTTATTGGATACGGGTGCCCGGCGGTATTATAGAATGACCCTGTTTTATTACTGTGCAGGATAGGGGTAAGGTAGGGATATGGCAGCCACAGTCAATAGAAGCGTAGGGTCCCAACTTTAAGGTTAGCAGAGTTGAATGTGTCTTATAAAGGGGAACTCCGCCAAAAACTGGAATTTATCATTTTAGGGTATCCTTTTAGGCCTGTAAAGCCCAGCCGTCAAGCCTGGGAGGGCTGAGTAATTCCAAAGCTTTATTTCCCCATTTTGTTGCTGAATTTAGAAGAAATGTTGGTTTTTGGATATGCAAATTAGGGCCTAAGTGCACCGAGAAACTCCTCCCCTCCACGTCAGTGGCAGGGCCAATTCATTTAGGTGGAGGAGGAAGTGTCCAGGGAAGGAAAGCAGAGGAGTGGCAGCAACATATTGGGGAAGAAAGATATGGTTTAAATCAGCAAGGTCAACCCTACCGTGACTTTATGGCTGGTTTAATAGGGTTGATCCTGCTGAATGACGTCCCTTTAAGCCCGCTAGTAAATAAGCCATGTAATGGCTGGGCTTGAAACGTCCTAGGTCAGGGATGCTCAACCTGCGGCCCTCCAGCTGTTGTAAAGCTACAACTCCCACTATGGCCTTCTGTATGCTGAAAGCTGTAGGCTGTCCGGGTATGATGGGAGTTGTAGTTTTGCAACAGCTGGAGGGCCGCAGGTTGAGCATGCCTGTCCTAGGTGAATGGCTGTCCAGGCCACCAGAGATGACCATGCTGGATTTCGACCGCCTTGTTGCCCCACTGGCATGAATTGCTGGTGTTCCCCTAGTGCTTATGTCGATCTTGTGACGTGGGAGAGGGGTCGGCAGGAGAGACATTGCATCCCTGGCATCCCTACCTCGGGTTTACCTGCCGTCCTGTGTAAAATCCTCAGTAGCAATGTTAAGAATTGATGAGTTCTATATGACAAACCTAGCTCTGCTACATGGAACACTTTTCAGACAAGGACGCGAATATCTAAGACGCTGGGCAGCCGTGGGTTTGATGTCAATCTAGGTAACATCTGTATCGATGTCCACCAATGGGTTCCACATGGTTGGTGCCCTGAGATAAGAACGTGATGAGTTGTACCAAATGACAAACTCAGCCCAACATCAAGATCTATAAAAAAAAATCCCCAAACCCTGAGAAGCTCCATTGAAAATAACCATAGGTGTAGCTTTGGGGGGGGGGGGGGGGGCTAGACATTTTGCCTTGGGGGTCCACCAGCTCTTGACTATAAACACAGTTGAGACAAAAAGTGACTAGCAACACAACAGAGCTGAATAGGTCACAGATGACAAACTCATCTCTGCCGCCCATTTCCATAAAACGTCCATCCAGTTTTCACCAAGCCCCCAGCACAGGAGCATCCAGCAGCCCCTTCTCCTCCATACCTTGCCCTATAGGATGCACAGCTCTGCTTTTGTGTCCTGCACACATAGTGGAATGTGGCCGGCCGCAGATTTGGCACACGCACAGACTCTTCGCTATACTGCGGCCTGATAATCAAGTCAGTATTGCTTTAATAAGATGAATAATAGGGGGAATTTCAAATGTGCAGGGGCCCATTATGGCACAACAATGAAACCTCAAACTGTGCAGACCGGAGCGGCTCCGAAGGTAGGCGTTAAAATATAATGAAGCCAGTGTTGATGCTGTGCATTCCATTGTGCCTCGCGGAAAATGTTCCCTTCTTTTCGGCACAGAAGCCACATTATCCACAAGCCCAAAGTGTTCTCCGAGAATCACAGTGACTGGTGGTGACAGAACCTGGCAGAGCCGCGCGCTGAAAGCTGACATTATACAGTACGATGTGCTGCAGGTGTGCGGCCCGCTGAAAAAAAAAAAAAAAAAAAACTCTGCCCCAATTACGCCTTTTTTTTTCTTTTTTTTCTTCTGCAGAGCGACAATTAAGGTCGCCGAAATAATTGCCAGTTTCTTAATCCCTCTCTAACAAGACTGACATAAGGATGAGTTTATTCTTCTCCGGTGAATTTGGGGGAAAGTGTTTGTGAATATTTCATCTTTTTTATCACGCTGAATAAAACCAGCCGTCCCGTAATGTGCCGCTTGTAGGGGAAGAATTATAGGTTGGGTTTTACGGCTTTTTGGCTTTTTTTTTTGGGGGGGGGATATGTTTGGATTTTATTTTATGACTGGATAATGTTGCGTCGTTGGGGGGGGGTTTGCATATTTATAAGACAGAGGAGATAGGAAAGGATAATGTGAAAGGAATGTAGATTTGCGCAATATACAGTTCCCGGAGGTTAAAGAGCCGCAACTTCATTCAACTTTTTGTAACGTATTGATAAATGTTGAGTATTAGCTAGGTTTTTCTTCACTGCCCCAGCCTTGCATTGAAATACCCTGTCAGAGGCAAGGACTGCTTAGGATCCCTTTGTGAGAGGGGACCTAATTCTGGTTGGTCCCATCTTCTTTTATACAGGAGAGGCAAGGACTGCTATGGGGCCCTTTGAGAGAGGAGACCTAATTCTGGTTGGTCCTATCTTCTTTTATGCAGGAGAGGCAAGGACTGCTTTGGAGACCTTTGAGAGAAGGGACACAATTCTGGTTGGTCCCATCTTCTTCTATGGAGGAGAGGCAAGGACTGCTTTGGAGACCTTTGAGAGAGGGGACCCAATTCTGGTTGGTCCCATCTTTTTCTATGGAGGAGAAGAAAGGACTGCTTTGGGGACCTTTGAGAGAGGGGACCCATTCTAGTTGGCCCCATCTTCTTCTATGCAGAAAAGGCAAGGACTGCCATGGAACCCTTTGAATAAGGGGACCCAATTCTGGTTGGTCCCATCTTCTTCTATGGAGGAGAAGCAAGGACTGCTTTGGGGCCCTTTAAGAGAGGAAACTCAATTCTAGTTGGCCCCATCTTCTTCTATTCTATACAGGAGAGGCAAGGACTGCTTTGGGGCATTTTGAGAGGGGACCCAGTTATACTTGGTCTCATCTTCTTCTATGTAGCAGAGGCAAGGTCTGCCATGGGGCCTTTTGAGAGAGGGGATATAATTCTGATTGGTCCCATCTTCTTCTATGCAGGACCCACTCTCTGGGGAACCACCTTAGTAACAAATAATGGGGTGGGGAATTGGCCCAAGGGTCATGTAAAGTTGGTGAAGGGAGAAAAAAGACAAGTTCTTGCTGGGTCTCAAAACCCAGTATACTAGTTTGAGACTTGGCTTGATCTTTGGGCCCCTAGTGTAGACTACTTGTCACAGGGGCTAATTGTTGCCCCAGTCCTGAAGTTCCCAACAGCTAAACCTCTGCAATAAGTCCTTGTAAGTGCAATGAAGGAAGAGTCCCATTCTCAAGATTGGTGACCCAGCACCCAGGGTCCCCAAACCTCTGCATTGAGTCTTAGTGCAATGAAAAAAGAGTCCTCTTCTTAGGATTGGTCCCTCAGCATCCAGGGCCCTTGAAGCCTCCAGCAGCTAAACCTCTGCATTGAATTCTAGTCAGTGCAATGAAGGAAGAGTCCTGTTCTCAGAGTTGGTGCCCCAGCACATAGGACCCCTGAAGACCCCAACAGCTAAACTAAACATCTGCATTGAGTTCCAGTGAGTGCAGCAAAGGGAGAGACCCATTCTTAGGACTATTAAAGGTCTAGGCCTCTCAGATTAACCTGCAGTATTTTTGGGACCCATTTAAGTAATTCAGATATTTTTTCCCCTATATGTTTATGGGTCAGAAAAATTGCAATTACTCATAAGATCTCTGAGTCTTACGCAGTCTCACCATTCATTGACTATTTGGGTCTAATTGTTCATGTCAACCTTGTGATTGATAAGATATTACATATGGACAACATTTGACATCTTAGGCTTGGTATTCCACATGGAAAATCATGCTCATCATTGCAAAGTATGCTTTAATAATGACCCATGTCCTCATATTGAAGAGGACCAGACAGTTCAGGGGCATTTACCTCTATGGCCGGCTTATGTAAACAGGCAGAAAGGTGACAATTTCCCCAGGTTCAACATGTGATATCAGTCATGTGAGTCACAATGAAAGCCATTTGGTCAGCAAAGTGGTCACTGAGCCTGAAGCAACAACAAAACAGTCTCGTATTTCACCTTCTGTCCTTTTCAACTAATTTACCTAAATTCCCCTATGCCACTGAGATGGCGCCTGTAAGGACACAGATGTGCCTCAGATGTTCCTGTATAGCAATGAGATGGAACAAGCAGCATGGACCCTGGTGTCAATGAAATATTAGAGGACACTAGGTGGCCATGTGCACTAGATGTACATATCAACCAAACCTGTCAATTTTGGTTGAACTAACAACTATCTGTATAGTGGCCACCTGAATCTCTCCCAACAGCAGATGTGGAGGAAGTAATGATTGGGCTGTTGGATTTCATTATGCCTGATCACTTTTTCTTGGGGACATGAGCTTCAACCAGAGATGTCTAGCAGACAATGGGGGCATATTGCTAGCATATGCCCTCATTGTCTGATAGGTGTGGGTCCCACCTCTGGGTCCCGCACCTATCTCTAAAACGAAGCCTGAGGCTGGCAGAGTGGTGGCCGGTGGTGCCGAGTCCGGCCACCACCAAGCCGTCCGGCCACCACCAAGGCGTCTGGCCACCACCAAGCGTTTGGCTATTTTCAGAATCCCCATAGAGATGAATGGGAGCACATCACACATCACACTGCTCCCATTTATTTCTATGGCGCCGACAGAAATAGCCGAGCCAGTGCTTGGCTATTTTCAGGGGCCCCGTAAAAATGAATGAAGGGCAGTCGCGCGTGCGCAGTGCGCCCTCCTGGACATTGCCGGCTCTGTTTACAAGATAGGTGTGGGTCCCAGAGGTGAGGCCTACACCTATCAGGCAATGGGGGCATATCCTGGCAATATGCCCCCATTGTCTGAGATGACACAACCCCTTTAGCCCCTTTCCTGTCCCATAATAGGGGTGGGGACAGAAAATGATGGATGGATAGATAGATAGATAGATAGATAGATAGATAGAAGATAGATTCATAATAGATAGATAGATAGAGATATATAAATAGATAGATATGAGATAGATAGAAAGAAAGAAATATAGATAGAAGATAGATAGATAGATAGATAGATAGATAGATAGATAGATAGATAGATATAAATAGATAAATATGAGATAGATAGACAGACATATCCATATGGAATCCCTATTTCAAATATAGACCAATTAAAATAGTATGTGGCCAGCACCTGCTATTCGCCGGCTACACGGGGTCAAAGACGATTCCTGTATTTTTTTTTTCTTTTAATGAACAGAATCAGATGTCTCCAGTGTTATGACTGTGGACGGTGCGGAGAACAGGTGCAGGATACCGTCCCCTTTCAAATATGGGAATCATTTTTATGTCAGTCAAAGGGCTCTTGAGATGCGGCTAACGCTCTTGTGTGCCTCTCACTGTCTGCCGCCTCGTAAACGTGATACTGTTATGACGCTCTTACCACGATTTGGTTACTTCGCAAAGCACCACAACTGTAAATAAATAGAACTCGATGACGAGGAAAAAACGTAGAAGTCAAAAGGAAGCGAAGAAAAGCAAAAAAAAAAAAAGTGGTGGGAATGCCATCTGCTTAGACTCTGATCATGACACCAATGCCAGTGAGTCATCCGCATCACACCCTACAATTAGGTCCAAGGCAGATTTGTAATGCAAAACCATAAAAAAAGGCCACATTTCCGACACATCCAGAAAATAAATGGACAAAAGGAACAAAACTGAAAATCCTTGAATGTTCTAAAATTATAACAACTCATATTAATATATACTGTTCCTATGTCTTTTCAAATAATGCTAGGGCAATATTGGGCTCTATATGCTATTATCTAATAAAAACTCCATTGCAATGTAGAATTTTTTTAATTTTATTTTTGAAAAAGTTTCAGCAGACAAGGCCATTGGGGATGTAATGACAGCATTAGTGGTTTCAAAAAGTTCCTCTGTCCAATGGGAAATGACCAGTGTGAATGTGGGATAATTTAGGGGCCCTGTTGTTTTTTTCATTGGGTTCCAGTAGCTTCAAGTTAACCCTTTGGAGTTAACTACGAAGCCATAGAGAACTGTAAGTAGATTCACTGGAGACTTACCCTGCATGGCTGCCTTAAAAAACAGGGAACAAGTCCCACTTGTTCTCAAGATCAGTAGGGGTCCTGATTTACCAGATGTCTGATGGACAAGTCATAAAAGCCCATCTTCAGAGAAGGCCCTTTCATTTACAATTTCGGTAGGAGGTAGAGGCAGCCTGAGATTGCTCACACAAAAAAAGTTCATTGAGCCTACATAAAAATGAATGCGTTAGCAGTGAAAAAAACACCTCCCGACAGGCTACAAAAATAAACAGATCGTCATTTTGTTGACTGAGAAAAGGGAATTTTTTTTTCTTTCCTCGTTATCAGTTCACCTTGTGCTAAACATTTTTGTAGATTTCCTTTCGCACAGTGATATATTTGTTAGAAATGTTCTGTCTTTTGTTTGAAAGTTGGTCCTGTGAAAGATGACATCAGCTTAGAAAACAATATAGTAGCTGTAATATTGTCTCGCGGGGGCCGTTATACTTTACTTTGTTGCAGTAAAATTCAATTTTCAAAAAAAAAGAAGAAGGAAAGAAACTCCACACGGAGGATTAACCCCATAATGGCAGCTGAGAACGACGGCAGAGGTACTTTTTCCATGGATATTACTGAAGGTTGATACTTTTAATGATAAAGTGTTAATATGTTTTATGTTACTTATTGAACCTAAGGTGGATAATCGACTTTAGTCAAAGCTGCCACTTGGCCTAGTGATCTCCAACCTGTGGCCCCATAATCTTCAAATTGTGCAACCTCCAAAAATTCTAGGAGTTGTCAGATTCCCGCCAATTGGATATTGATATGGATAGACCATCAATAGTATAGGAGCAGAAAACCCCTTTTCTGCAACCTTATTGACCTCTATGATCCACGTCAACTCATAGATTGCTAGGTAACCCTAGGGCAGGCATGCTCAACCTGCGGCCCTCCAGCTGTTGCAAAACTACAACTCCCAGCAAGCCCGAACAGCCTACAGCAGGGCAATGTGAGATTTGTAGTTTTACATAAGCTGGAGGGCCGTAGGTTGAGAATGCCTGCCCTAGGGAATCCAATACAGCAGTTCTTTAAGGTTGGCCATACACCTTCCAGAGCTGAGGGCCGAATGCATATTCAAAGGATCACACCTGATGACATTCAACATGCCCCATCCTTTTTCTCTCCTTTTTCTGCCCAATGAATGTCGGTCAAATATTTCACATATCTTAGATGGTCAGTCAGTCCCACCAACCCAATATGATTGTGTATGGCTACCACCAGGATGTGGTGTCATAAATGTGATTGAGATTTGGTATGATTACTAGAAAACCCATCTAAGATGGGGTGCACAGAAAAATAAAAAGTTTTGCAAAAGATTAAAATTTGATATTACAAGCCAACATTGATATGCCAACAGATAAACTATATGTTCTCATCAACCAACTTTGACTAAACTTCAAGCCTAATCCTTGATTACAAAAATGTTCTCCTCAAATTGGTCACTAAGAGGAAACTTATTTTTTTAGCTTTTTATTTTTTTATTTTTTCGGAGCTTGTCTGTGTTTAACCTCACCAGCTTAGAAAAGGTTAAAGGTTGGGAAAGGGGTTTTTCTCTCCTTCAGGAGAAAGGGATAGGATCAAACACCTCTATAGAACAAAAGGTGATGTCAGGGGGCACTCAGTCAAAAAACTCCTTCAACAAGGGATATTTCAACCTTTCAGAGCAGTTACCCAGGCAGCATGGCAAAACATCCCTGACATGAAAAGCACAAAAGAGAGAAAGGACAGAGGTAGGTATTGTTATGCGCACGCCTCCTCGGCGGTAATATTTCCATCCCCCACACAACTTTGTCCATAGGCTGGTGGAGAAAGTCATGGAACACTTTGCAAAAAAAAAGAGGTGACCATGTGTGCTTCCGACCTCCTGTGTATGACCAGCTGATGCTTAGCAAAGTTCACCTGATGAATGGCAATCCAATGTAAATAAGTTATCCCAGCCCTCACCAGATGAGCATGCAATTCAATGAGCGCAAAACCCCCCCAAGGCTTCAGAAAGACATAAAAAAGGGACAGTTCTGCTAGACGTATGAACGTCAGCCATCTAACGTAATGGATATGGCCCGTCTTCCTCTAAGAGGACACAAAGTTGCTGCAATTAGTAACTTGAAACCAAGAAAACCTGTAAAAGTTTCTATCTGCTGCTATGATCACCATTACGAAACACACGTGGCTATTGCCAGTCAATACAATCCTCTTCCCACTGCTCAACCGGAACCTAGATCAGCCACAACAGATGTTCCACAACTAAACAAGATGTTGGGTAATCTGCTGAATAATATTTCATTCCATGTAAGGTATGTACATGATATAACTGATGCCAAACACAATGCCAGGCTTGTGTGAAGCTAAAGAAAAGTATTAAGGAGCAAAGTCATCCAAACTCACTCATTTTGGTGGGACTACCTCTTTCTCCAACAGATGACAAGGTGGGAAAGGAGGATTGGGTACTTTGAAGGTCAACATCTCATCCTTTAGCTCTCAGTTGAGATATGTTGCCACCAAATATCTAGAAGTGGCTTATACCACTCTCTCCATTCAGAACACATGCCAAATCAAGCATACATGTGTATGGAGGATAGGTGATGAGGCAGAACAGCTCTCAGCTAAACGAATGGTACTGAAGATGTATGGGCACCTTAAAGATAAACATGTGAAAGGAAGCCATCTTGTAGACCTTCAAAAAGTAGTCCTCATGGAACCTCATGCCTCCCTGACAACACTAGTTCCTCAGGAATTGATAGGTAGCATCAACATTGGTGAAGATCTTAAGGTGCTTCTTAGCACAGTCAACCATCAATAGGGACAGACTTTTTCTACGATCGTACAATATAGGTAGACCACCCAACCCTGAGTAAAGCTGAAGTCAATACAACAATACCAATGGTGCAATGATTTACAATACCAATGGTGCAATGATTTTTTTTTTTTTAACCTTCATAGTCATGGAGACCTGGTGCCATACGTCTTTGGAGCTGACGAATAACGCAGTAAGTGTCCTGGCAGAAGACGTGTTAAGTAGAAGAACTGATGAAGAGGTGTATTATTTCAGCTGCAAGTACAGCAAAGCTTTTTGGATGAGACTGATTGATTAAGACCAGATGGATGGCCACACATAGGTGTGACAAAAATAGAAACACATTGCTGGCATTCCAGGCATTGTCCTCCTATAGCCGGGGAGGTGGATGATCCTCCATGGATGGACCTTAGATGCCTCCTGATGAGATTGAGAATGAAAGAATGTTAATGGCACAGTAACTCTTCCACTCCTTGGTTTTTTTGTGACATTGGACTCACAATGAATCACCCTGGACGCCCCTTACAAAACAAACCTACGGTTCTACCTTGATGATTTAGAATGGCAGCTGCCCTTTGGTGAATCTTTGAACATGGATTGAATTTAAAACCTCTCCAGACGTCTCCAGCGACATTACAAATCTCAGTTCAGCAGTTCGGTCACTTAACTATCTTAAATTTATATTTAAGATGTGAGAATATAATATTATGTCTCCAGTGCATTATGTCACCTACAGTCTCGCGCATCAAGTGCGCCATTGAATATTAAATATACAGATGCAGCAGAACTTCTAGAGGTAGAACTATAAATCCTACCTAGACCAGGTTTACTGGGATGAAATCATGAATGATGTAAAGACAAAGGAGAAATGGTAAAGAGACACAGA
Source organism: Bufo gargarizans (assembly GCF_014858855.1). Lineage (NCBI taxonomy): Eukaryota > Metazoa > Chordata > Amphibia > Anura > Bufonidae > Bufo > Bufo gargarizans. Next base: position 6,010,907 of record NC_058087.1, on the reverse strand, counting down.
GATACACCTCATTACCAGTAGACGAATATAGCAACCGCGCATTTGTCAGATGTAGTAGATCTGATTTTTTCATGTGGTTTTTCACAGGACTGAGGTATTGACTCAGTAGTAGCTCTGCTACATTTCTATGTGCATTTTATATCTTCTTTACAGCCAGATGTGAGGCACCTCAACAGGACAGGATACCACAATGTCTCAATATTCTCCGCATTAGTCCCTGAAAGTACAGAATTACTGTCTTCTTACTTGTGAAAACCTGATAAGCGACCTTGACAGCGTGTGAATGGAGCAAAAAAGTTTCATGGTCTAAGCTATCATTGCATTCATCTTCGCTCCGAGTATGAGGTCATCAAAGCTGTGATGATTTCACACACTGAAAAGTCACACAAGTATGAGGTCATCATCCCATCTGGGATATTAGTGGGTAGACAGGCTGCACTTTTATAGGGCGACCACTTTTATGGATGATCAGAGGGGGAAAAGTCCCCTCCCCCAGTTTTAGCAACCAGCCATTTAACCTTTTCGGTGCCATGCAGATGTTTTATGGCAATGACAAGCAGTTATTAATCAACAGGCCCCAGTCCTTTATGAATGGAGTAATGCAGCAGATGGATGCTTCTCTGTAACTCCATTACCTGCAGGCTTTCCATTCTACTCTCATGAATGTTTTATTTTCAGGAGGGCAAAGGTCTGTCCAGGAATAGGATGCGGCCCAGCCCCCCAGACTCCTTCTGTGTCCAGCCTTATATCTCCCAGCATGAAGTTTTCAGTAATGCTCCATGACACAGGCCTGAAACTGTTACCTACTTGTTATAAATCTACTCAAGTTACACTGCAGAGAGTCTGATGGTAACGCTCACTGAATGGCCCCCACATCAGGACTGGGGGCACGGGAGGGCAAAATCCGTCCTGCACCTCCTCCTTACCCCCTACAGTTGTTCATAAGAGAAGACCTATGTGATCAAGCTGTGTATATTGTAAGTCCCTAGCTACCGCTGGGCCACCAGGATGCTGAAGCTTGTAGTCCTTTGCATCAACTGGCCCCTAGCTAAGGCTGGGCCACCAGGATGCTGAGGCTTGTAGTCCATTGCATGGACTGGATCCTAGCTAAGGCTGGGCCACCAGGATGCTGAGGCTTGTAGTCCATTGCATGGACTGGATCACAGCTACGGCTGGGCCACCAGGATGCTAAAGCTTGTAGTCCTTTACATGGAGTGGCCCCTAGCCACTGCTAGGCCACCGGGATGCTGAAGCTTGTAGTCCATTGCACGCACTGGTCCCTAACTACCGCTGGGCCACCAGGATGCTGAAGCTTGTAGTCCATTGCATGGACTGGCCCCTAGCTAAGGCTGGGCCACCAGGATGCTAAAGCTTGTAGTCCATTGCATGGACTCAAGTATCTCAAGGCCTGCCTCAAAGTTCGAACATTGACTTATAGGATAGCCACCTTACACCTGGTGGCATCAGAGGCAGAGCTTGCTAAGAGCTCATTTGCATACCCTCTTCCCAGAATTCCAGAGGAGCGTTGCCTGGCCTTTAAGGCTCATTAGCTGCTCTCCATAAGGAAATATAGTATGCCCATAGCTTCTAATGACAAGCACCTAGTTCTTTTATGGATGTAGCAGGGCCAAGATGTTTGCCAACTGTGGTGGAACTGAATCTGGAGATATGGCAAAACTGATTGTGATGTCCAAAGTTGTCATCAGTCGCATAACACGTTCAGCCCTGCTACATATGTCTACAGCTTCCTAGGAAAACCAAGCATTGTAACTTCGTTCTTCATTCATTTATGTCACTTGTAAAACTGAACCCTTTTTCTGATGAAGAAGTATTGGGCTCGGACTGAGTCAACGAAACCCACTGAAACTGGACGCCCGTAAACCACAGACGGGCCTTGTATGTTATATAATACAGGCACAGCTAGGGCGGATAATTTATTTAGCCCATGGCCCTGGCACTGAGGGCCAAGTTTAGCTCACTCCAACGGGTTGAACTTGCAAAACGCTCTACACGCTTTGAGCTCCAACAGAAAGGTAGCATGAAAATCCTAGGTCTGAGCCAAGATCCCAACCATAAGTCAATGACCAGAGAGGTCTCCGGGCCCACAAAGTCCTAAAGGCCTTTGTGTGACTGCAGCCAGTGTACCCCCTGTAGCTACCCCTTAACCCCTGGTAATATAGTGGAATGACTACTTTTATTGCCCTATGCAACCCTCCAATCCTCTTCTTTCTCTGTGAGCCATAATCAATTTTTGGGAAAAATATATACTTTACCTATAGATCAGTCATATTTCTTTATCAGTGCACCAAACTATTTATTCACCTTTTTTATGACCCCAAAAATCTATGTATCTACCTTTTTATACATATTTGTACAAGCCGTAAGGGTGCAGCCATTATAATAGCAAAGTTCTGCCTTCTAAATCCAAGTGAAATGCAAGCAGGACTCTACAGCACCACCTGCAGGTCAAGTCGATGAGTCCTCCAGGCAACGCTGCAGGAATTTAAGGTGAAGCTTAGTTTAACACGAAACAGTTAAAATTCCTAATTTTATAAAAATATTGTAATCCGTTTAACTTTTTTGTGTTTGTACAATGTCTTCACATCCAGGATTCGCACTGGTTTGTATGATGAATGGGAAATTGGGTCCCAAATTACCAGACTTTATAGCTTTGTTTTACCAGTCCCATCGCCCTTGTGAACTGCAGAGGGAAGAGGAGGCCAGGTACGTGCATTCTTTATTAGCCCACTCTTCTATATATTATTTTTTACCTTACATTTTTTATTTATTTTTTGCATTTTTTTAAGAGTCTCAAGTTGTAAATGAGTTCATGTCAAAGATACGGTATTTCACACATCCTTATGTTTGCTGTTAATTTTGTGCTCCATCTTGAAATTGTAAAGAAAAAAATACACATTGTATAAGGCTGGAGGCTAGTCATCCAGCAGCTGCTGAAAGGACCTCTCACCTCAAGTAAAAAAAAACAAAAAAAAAAAAAAAACGCCCATAAATAATATATATATAGAGGGAGGAAAAAATGGATAGCACTAAGAACAGGAGCTCTGAACTTGCCAACTGTTTCAATATCGTGGATGTAATTTTTAGGGGTTTTTTTATTAGCAAATTTCAATTGTCCTCCTCTACCGCTCCCACCCCTCTTCCAGCTAAAATATGGAAAGGATGCAGAAAAGTGCGTGCATAGCAAACTGCATTATTACAATGTTTAAATATTAATTGCAGCACTGTGTAGTAAAGATGATCAAGTACAGTGTCAGGTAGGGTTCGCTTTTTATTTTTTTATTTTTTTTGCTTCTAACAATATTAAGTTCTGTGATTTTTTTTATTATTATTATTTAGGCCAAGTTAATTTTTGCTGTATTTAAACCCATTTATTATTACGCTATAAACCAATTTTAGCACTGGTGCCCAATAACTACAGTTTGCGTTATAAACTTCTCATCTAAAAGGAAGATTTTTAGCCCTTGCCATGATTGTCTTAACCCTTTACTGGCCCACCTGGAATTTTATTCAACAATTTTTTATTTTTTTGCCGAATATAGCTACTTTATATTATTTATAGCGCAAAAGAGAGAAAAAGTGCCATTCAGGTGTTCTGCGGACCTCGCATCTAAGAAAAGCTTTTCGAAACAGATGGGGAGACAGATGTGGATTGTTAAGTGAACGCACATCGCGTTTTATTAACCTACGTGGGAGCCGACGCGAGTTGATGGATCCAGGCAGCAGGTAAGAAGAGAGGCAACAGGGAGGGAGGCCCTTGGCCCCTGAAGGGTTAATCGGCACCCAGTGCCGGCTGCAATGCTTCCGAGGTGTTTTTTTTTTCTAGAAAAAAAAGAATCAAAGATTGTGAATTACTTTGAGACTGTATAGAAGTTAGAGGGAAGGAAGCTCGCTCGGAGACTCGTCGCTCACAGAGGCGCTGCCAGGATTTCCCACCTGAGACAGATCGCGACGCATGTTCAAATCATTCATGCACATGAAGCAATACACGAGTTCAGTGTAAAGCCACTTTTAAAAGCTCATTGGGCGCATACTTTACTTGTACAAAATACCTTATTCATGATGGAGCAGTGAGGGCCTAGGTAATTACTTGAATCAAGGTGGCCTCAGAAGTGTTTAAATCTACAAGGACACTTAGAATATGAATAATGCAAAATAATTTGCATCTAAATTTTTTAAGTGTTCTTTATTCAAAAACTAAAATGCAGTTTCGATTAAAGTTTGATGAGTGAAAGCTGAGCACTTCATACCCACTGTGAAACATCTCCTATTTGTGAAAATTATTTCAGACAGTGGAAAAGGGACAAAAGAGACGGGGGAAAAAAAGTTGGAGAATAGAATCGGCTTCTTATTTTCGGATATTTCTCGGCTTCCTTGGCACAGTTTGAGAAGAAGCGAAGAAAAGAGGTTCTTCATTTGAGTAAGGACTCAGCAAGTGGACAGGCCTCAGGAAGGTAGCTATAGGGCGTACAAAAGCTGTGGTCCTACCTGGGTCCTGGAGAGTGAGGAAGCCCAAACCCCCCCCCCCCCTACAGTTTATTTAATAGTTGGGGGACAGCATCGGACTGAAGTTCCTTGGGCCCACCAGAGGAAAGGATTCTGAGGGCCCAACCTCTGTGTATTAAGGACCTTTAGGGCCTGTTTTATTAGGGGTCCATTATTGTCAGAGCTTGGGCCCACTGAAAGATCCTCTGGCACTCTTGTGGGCCAGTCCGACCCTGGTTGGGGGGTCCTGTTACAGCTTCAAGTTACACCTCTGTCTGTTCTCCTTCGATGAGTCCATTTGGCTTATTGAGTGCAAATGGTTCTATAGGATAAATTTTGGTACATTTTTGGTCTGTGGTTGACATATGGGCACCATGGGATTTATAACTTTCTTGTAAAGGCCTAGACCATGGAGTCATTTCCTACTAGGCACCATCTAGTGATATCCCATGGTTTCTTAGTGGCTAGGGCATCAGTTTATAACGTTGACAGGTCAGTGGGTAGGTAGGGTGTCCTAGGCATATGGTCACCAAACGTAAAATAATGTGCAGTGCCAATTAATTTTCATGTATCCATTGAGCTGAGTAGGTAAGTAGTAGACATTAAAGGAGTTGTCCAAAATCAGCTGATCACAGGGTTTTCCCCCCCGGCAAAGAACCCCGGTCGTCCACTGTATTATGTGAGTAAATCTGGCAGCAGGTGTGTCATTGCTCTGCAGTGCCACCGCAGGGGAAATAAAGCATTACACAGTGCACATTGAAATCAATGGGCTGTCAATATAACAAGTAGACATGCCGGGTCCTCCAGAGTAAAGGACACTCTTTGCCATTCAGGTACCATTGAGAATTCTTAAGTAGGGTATTTGGAGATCGTTTTTGACAACCCTTTAAGTATTAGTAATAATTATTGCTGTTTACATTCATTTTTAACATTTGTAAATATTTGTTGGAGGGCCAGCCGTTTTGTCTCTCATATCTACCATAAAATGTGCCCATATTAGTTACAACTAAATACCTTTAAAGGGGTTTTCTGAGAATCTGATATTGATGACCTTTCCTCAGGACCCTCGCCGATCAGCAGCTTGAGGAGGTCCACAGTGGCCCTCGCAGCTTACCAAGCACAGCGCAGTCCCTTATATAGTGGTTGTGCTTGGTATTGCAGCCTGAATGGGACTGAGCTATGCCTAGGCCATGTGACTGATGACCTAGGAAGAGGTTTTGGTGCCCACCAGAACACCGTGGCCTCTTCAAACAGCTGATAGGTGTGGATGCTGGGAGTTGGACCCCCACCGATCTGACCTATCAATCTATCTCGGACTAACCCTTTAAATCCCAGACTTTACAATCCAATAGGTCAATAGAATTACAAAACGTTACATTGTATCATTTCTTTTATACAGTTACACAACCAGCCTGGCTCAATCACGAATCACACAGCCGGTTGTATAGGAGAAGGATGACCCCTGACATCATTACTCCTGATTGACTACTGGAGGTAAATCTGACATGTTTTCTATTTAGCCCTGTAGTTAAAAGTGGGTCACATCCTGAACGCCTGCGATTTAACAAAGGTCACATGAGCTGAGCGTAACGGCCGAGAGAAGCTGTACGGTTCAGGTGGGGATGGGTCACGGGGGGGCTAAGTAGGGGTCTAGCTGAATGAAGACTTGCTTATGGCACAATCTATTGCTAACAGTAAATGCTCAGACTCACACGCGTTTTGTAGCTGGGGGGGGGGGGCTGCCCACGCTCAAAGTAAAATTATATCCTGCGCTTTCAAAGTTTTTTTTTTTTAATTATTTAAATAATGGGGGAATTCCCCCCCCCCCCCCCTTAAACTGAATGAACAAAGATTTCCCCAGCAACAGACCCCCTGCTCAGCGGGTCACCTATATTTGCGACAGTATGTTTCTTTTCCCACGCTAACCCTGGGGCTCATTTGCATAAGATCTCTGTTGTGACAATTAGTTTCAGGTGAGATGATTTGTATGAAGCCGGCTCGAAACGATGCACTAGTTAGGGATTTCCTTGGTCCTGGCTCTAATTGCGACTGACTGGCACCATTCACAATCGCCCCTCTCGATTCAGCAGATTGTTCTGCCAGTCACTACTGGTGACCTTACCGTACACACAAGTCCATCCTGGACGGCAGACAGCGCCTGGTTTAACATTAAAAAGCACAAAGCGAACACAAGACACAACAAGAACAAAATAATCCTTCCAGAAGCGAAAGCGCTAAAAAGGGCATGAGGGTTATTTAAAAAAAATAATACCGATGTACATATATATATATATATATATAGCTATGAAATAAAAAATTATATTTGTTCAATATATATATATATTTTATGTGTGTGGATGTAGCAGAGCTGAATTTGCCAGTTAGTACATCTCATTCCAACATCATGATGTATGGCTTCTGTCTACCAGCAGTCCTATGTAAAAACTAATTTTAGAATGTATCCGTTTTGAGGTCTGCAAATCGCAGATCTGTAAAATGCAGATGCGGTCCGTGTGCCAATCCGCATTTTATTTGTGGACCCTTTGTTTTCAACGGGTCTGTGGTCCGTTTCTTTTTGCGGAACGGGAAAATGGATGCAGGAAGGATCCAGATGATACGAGTGATTTCCGCATCCGTATGTCCGTTCTGCAAAGAGATACAACGTGTCCTATACTTGTCCGCGGATCCATTAAAGTCAATAGTTCAGCAAAAATGCGGACGCAACATGGAACGCATCCATATATTGCAGATCTGCGATTTGTGGACTGCATGGGGCCTTAGTCACAGAGCTACCATAATGACCCCTCATCATGCAGCCCTCAAAGAGTTACGTTGTTTTAATTAACCCTTTTAGGCTAGGGCGACATAATGTAAGCACACAGGAATTGAGACACAGGCCACTTGTTACATTATCAATGCAGATGCGAAAAAAACAAACAAGAAAAGACATGGTACCGCCACTGCAGACCTGCCGCCCTAGGCATGGGCCCTAATGGGCCTTTCCATACAGTGAGGTCCTAGTAAGGCTCAGTGCTGTTATGCAGCAGTATAGTTAGTTCTCATTACCGCCACCGGCTTATATTATTCCTATTGTCACGCAGTCTCTTTGATGGTTCTCAGGTGTAAACAGTTACTTGCCTTGAAAGTAATCTTATAAGGAAGAGACAAGTGGCAGTCTGCGGAGAAGTAATGCGTCTCTTTATAAAATGGAAATGAACCAGGTATTAAGATGTATTATCCTGTAAAGACAGTGAACTAATCTGGAAGGAGAGAGATCCCTTTAGCCGCTTTAGTTTCGGAAATGAAAGTACTTTGCCTTTTGAAATATGTAATTACGTTTAAAAAGCGGAGGGGGGGGGTATTAAATCGTGAGAGGTGAGTGCTCAGCTACCTCCGAGTAAGGCCTCTTGCACACGATCGTATGTCCTTTTCAGTATTTTGCGATCCGCAAAAAAACGGATCTGCAAAGAATACGGATGACATCCGTGTGCATTCCGTTTTTTGCGGAACGGAACATCTGGCACCTTATAGAACAGTACTATCCTTGTCCGTTGCGCGGACAATAATAGGGCATGTTCTATCTTTGAACGGAACGGCTATATGGAAACAGAAGGCATACGGAGTACCTTCCGTTTTTTTTTTTTTTTGCGGATCCATTTAAATGAATGGTTCTGTATACAGAATGCAAAAAAACGGAACGGAAATGTAAAAAAAAAGACGTTCACGTGAAAGAGGCCTAACATATAATGGCTTCACATTTGTGCAAAGGATTATGGGAGATCTCCGATGGCCAGATTTGGGTAGGACCCAGCGACCTATTGCATCAAAATGTATCATAATGAACAGCCATATTGTGTCAGTGGAGGTTTAGATGCTCACCCCATAGATTTGCGTAGATTTTTGCCCCCACTTTGGGTGACTGGTTTGCCATATACTGGATACATCACTATATAGGTAATGGTCTAACAGCAAGAAAGAAGACAGATGTAGCAGAGCTGGATTTGTTCATTGTGCTCTTTGCTTGTCCATTGAGATATCCCAGTGCACCTGGTTTACCAGTGGTCCTATGTGAAACCACAGACAACATGGCGCCAACTGGTTCTCCTGGGTCTCAGGACCTGCTGTATGGGAGGCAGAGGCGTTAGCAGTGCCTGTGTCCCGCTGGTAGAGTTTCTGCCTCCCATACAGGGTTTGAGACCCAGTAATAGTGTGAGAGTCATAGTGCCAAAAGCAGGGGTACAACTGACAGGGCATGTGTCCTGGGCACCAACAAGTCACTTTGCCTTGATCAGGGAATTTAGAAAGGACTATGGAACTGAATCTTTGCTTTAGGTCAGGCCTGCCCAACCTGCGGCCCTGCAGCTATTGCAAAGCTACAACTCCCAGCAAGCCTACACCCAGGCATGGTGGGAGTTGTAGTTTTACAACAGCTGGAAGGCGGCAGGTTTGGCATCCCAGCTTTAGGTGATGTTAAAACTGTGCCACATCCCAAACTCAGCTGTGCTGCCTCTGCTAGCTCTGCTACATCTGCTGTGGTCTTGATCGGTCACACCGATATCAGTGTCGTCATAGCTTTTGGGGTTGACTATGAATAAGCCTATCTTCTGGGGCAGTGCTACCGTCCGTCCTGAATGTGCAACAATTGGGCAACGCAGTCATACAAAATCATTAGGCAACAGTGATAAAATCACGTCTGGAAGTGGAAGAAAGCGGTGACGGTGTTGGGAACATGCTGAGATTCGCCGTCTGATGTTCTAAGCGTGACTGCGTGCGGAAGAGCGAGGAGCCAGTAGTGTGAGAATCCTGCCAAACTACTAGGTAATAAAATAAAATCATCTGATAATAAGAGCGCTCGGCTGCCAGCCTTCACAGTCGTCTTATTAAATAATATGGCCTTTTTTTTCATGTGAAATCAATAACCATTCAATTAATGAATTAGTTTTATCAGGAGCGCGGAGCGGTGTCAAGTGCGTTAAACGGAAGACGTGAACCAGACACCGGGTGTGAAGAGAACAATCATTCAGGTCAGTGAGATCGGGATAATATCATCCAAGGTATACAAATGTATCTAAATGTAGCAACCAGGCGAAGGAGAGCGCTGTAGTGCTGCCTGTTACCAACCGGGTTTGTGGTGCTGCAATGATGGGGCCCCAGAGCAAAAGTGGAATCGGGGCCTCAGAGCAAAACTTGGAGCGGCTCCCTCCTGACCGGGCCTGCCTTCATCAGCAAGTTCGACGCATGAAAAAACGCCCAGGAATAATACACAGTGACATCACAGTGCAAATATAATGCACACAGTGATGTCACAGATCATAGATAATGCACACGGTGATGTCACAGATCATAGATATTGCACACAGCGATGTCACAGATCATAGATAATGAACACAGTGATGTCACAGATCATAGATAATGCACACGGTGATGTCACAGATCATAGATAATGCACACGGTGATGTCACAGATCATAGATAATGCACACGGTGATGTCACAGATCATAGATAATGCACACGGTGATGTCACAGATCATAGATAATGAACACAGTGATGTCACAGATCATAGATAATGCACACAGTGATGTCACAGATCATAGATAATGCACACGGTGATGTCACAGATCATAGATAATGCACACGGTGATGTCACAGATCATAGATAATGAACACGGTGATGTCACAGATCATAGATAATGCACACAGTGATGTCACAGATCATAGATAATGAACACAGTGATGTCACAGATCATAGATAGTGCACACAGTGATGTCACAGATCATAGATAATGCACACGGTGATGTCACAGATCATAGATAGTGCACACAGTGATGTCACAGATCATAGATAATACACACAGTGATGTCACAGATCATAGATAATGCACACGGTGATGTCACAGATCATAGATAATGAACACGGTGATGTCACAGATCATAGATAATGCACACAGTGATGTCACAGATCATAGATAATGCACACAGTGATGTCACAGATCATAGATAATAAACACAGTGATGTCACAGATCATAGATAATGCACATACTGATGTCACAAAGCAGGAATAATGCACACAGTGATGTCCCAGAACAAGGAAAATGCACATAGTGATGTCACAGAACAGGAATAACACACACAGTGATGTCACAGATCATAGATAATGGACACAGTGATGTCACAAAGCATGAATAATTCACACAGTGATGTCACAGAACAGACATAATGCACATGGTGATGTCACAGACAGTACAGGGATAGTCTACCCAGTGATCACACAGCACAGGAATTATACAGGGATGTCTCAGTACAGGGATACGGACTCATGATTTCATAGAACTTGCAAGAAAGATCACCAAGGGTAGGGTAAAAGTATTCCAATCATCCTTCTCTTCCATCGAGGAGAGCCGGGAGCTCCCCACATACATTAGACTGTCGGCTGAACCTGTGTATCGGGGTCTTTAGGTATCATCACTCCTAAAGGATGAATCCACCAAATATTCACATCCCCCCATTCCATGTCAGATAAGAGAGACATGATGCTCCCACCATGAGTGGTGGACGCAACCATGATAATATTAATGGCTGTAGTATGTGCAACCCCTGCAGTATGGTGCAACCCCTGCAGTATGGTGCAACCCCTGCAGTATGGTGCCAGGAACACAGAGGGAGGCACATGGAGAAGGGGGACCTAAGTCATGCTGGCAACTTTGTATGGGTTGGATGAACCCACCAAGCGAATCACTGTACTTCTAGCCTACGATAGATAATTGGGGGACAGGGGCAGGTAAGTGCCCTACCCTCTTTTCCCAAGATGGGAGTTACCCTCTTTTCCCAAGATGGGAGTTGTGGTTGTTTGCTCCAGACGGGTTCAGTTCTGGTTTTTAGCTATGCCCCCCTCTTCTACCCCATTGGGTCTTGCAAAGTGCAATATTGACTACTAAGTAACCAAGACTGCACCAGTAATCTCAGCCCAGGCAGTGCACCGAAGAGGGAGCCTACAAGACCCTCCGAAATCCACACAGCAAGACCTTGCACGTTATTCTTATGCATTGCACAGAACAGAACAGCCTGAACTTACATCAAACCCAAATGAAGGGCAAATCCCCGCCGGGAAGATAAGCAGACATTTCATTCTTAGAAACAAATTCACATGTTCCGAGAGAACTGCTGCAAAGCGAAAAGTGACAAAAATGTGTCATTGATCAAGTGATGCATTTCTGGGGGACACAAAAAAAAAAGAAGAAAATAAAAAAGCCGCCCCCAAGGAATTCTTTGCGCGGCTCTTACTCCTGTTCAACAGATGGATCTGCAACAAGTTGCTGTCTCCAGTAGACCCTCCGGCAGCTCGACCGGGATAATTAGAAACTATTGCACTTCTGTGGGGAGAATTGTTGTCACCCCTTTCATTTTGGTTATGATGACACTTACGTCACGCTGTGCAGAAATCTGCTGCAAGGGTTAATCTGATCCCTTCCCCCCTCATCCTATGTTTTTTTTTTTTTCGACTCCCATTAGACTGGAGCCGGAATCCTTCGACATAACGGAGACGATCAATGCGCGGCGCACTCCACATATATCACGACTTTATTAATGTACATCCCGTTTTATATTGTAGTATTTCACCGCAAACCCTGTTGGCTTTAATGAACACTCAGAAGGACTCGAGACGTTTTAAGCGTATTAAAACCAGTCAATTTGAGGCTAGTGATCTGAAAAGGTAATGAGAGCTATCCTGGGCCTGAAGTGGTGGCGGAGACGTTGGGTGCAGGGACTGGAAGGCGCTTGGGTCGGGATAGAAGAACTCTGGTACTCATTTTAGGGGGGGGTTCTTGCTATATCTCAGAGTCCGGTTGAACAGACCAGTCCTAGTCAATGACAACAATCAAGGCCAATTTTGAAGGTTTACAAACTAGACCGTTGCCCTGCGGGGCCCCTGTTTGTGATGGAGACCCCCAACCCCTGGAAGCCACCTGAGAGTACAATATGTTAAGTTTTTCTGCATAGATCCGGGGACTGTTCTAATACCCCATGTGCTACTCCAGATCGCAAGAAGCATCAATGACTTTACTATCTGGGCATTATATGGCGGTATTATTTGAACTGTGATCTAACCGCCCCGATTTCCAAGGCAACCCCAAAAGATGGACTCTCGGGATTGGATTAAGTGAATGTTCATGACCCTAGATCTCCAGGGACTTTGCTATTAGCTCCTTCACAGGAACACCTTCTCTATTTAATCATTGTATGGCGGTAGTGTTTGGACACTAAACTATCGGTACCCATTTCCAATGGAATGACAACCCCCAAAAGATGAACTCCCAGGATTAGATTAGGTAAACTTTTGCTGCACTAGATCTCCAGGGGCGGCAGTGTTACTATTAACTCTTCCTCAGGACTTTAGCATTAACGCCTTCTCTATTCAGGCGTTGTATGGCGGTATTGTCTGGACACTAAACTAACTGCCTCCATTTCTAAGGACCGGACCCTCCAGAACAACCCAAGATAAAGTCAACTTTCATTGCACTAGATCTCCAGGGACTTTACTTAACCCCTGCACTGCTTTAGACCACAAGGACTTTAGCATTGATGCCTTTAATATTCAGCTTTTATTTGGATACTGAACTAACTGTCCCCATTCCCGACTCCCAGGATTAGATTGAATACTTTTTCACTGCTCCAAATCTATTATTAACCCTTTCACTCCACTAGACATCGAGGACTTTAGCAAACACGACTTTACTGTTTAGGCATTTTCTGGTGGCGGTATTTGGACACTGAATTAGCCGCCCCCATTTCCAAGGGAACTCCCCAAGGGTCGGAGTCCCAAGAAACTTTGATTGCACTAGATCTGTTATTAACCCCTTTATTGCTCTAAAGATCACTATAGCATTAACACCTTCACTGTTTAGGCAGTGTATGGCGGTATTATTTAGAGACTGATGCTCAAGCAAGGCCAAGTTCACTCCACACCTAGTTAGTAAAATAGATATGGAAGCGTAGCTTTCTATTTCACATGATCTGACCACTACCTGAGGTCAGTTGAGTCCATTATACCCAAATAGTTGAATCCCCTTATTTTTAAATGTAGCAGAGCAGAGTCTATCAGATGTAGCAGAGCCAAGTTTATCGTGGAAATCATAGCTGAGACCGTAATCGATACTGATCATACAGCCCTAACGTGTTAAAATAACACATTCAGCTCTGCTACATCTAGATACATATTTTGCTACTTGACTTACATAGCCATTTAAAAACCAATATGGTCCACAGATCTCTCTTCCTATAACCCTATATATAGCGGAGCTGGCATCCTCTCTACGGAGCGCAGGTAGACGACGAGAGTGAACTGCAGACTGCTAATCGATCATTACGCTGTATCGTTTTATTACAATGCACGCTCTTTACAATCATCTATAATGGGAATTGCAGATTCCTTCTGGGGCGGTCTCCTCTCGTTACTCTCAGCAAAAACTTCAAGCCGTCTGATAATAAACCTCTCTATTAAAAAAAAATCCAGCTACTGCCTGCCCCCCCCCCCCCCCCCCCCACCGCCCTCCTTACAAAATTATAATCTACACTTTATCTTTTCAAAAATTAGGAAGAAACTGCGTATCAGCAGAATCCGCTTTCTGCTTTATTTCATTTATAAATTACGAGAACGATGCTATTATATATTATTAATTTCTGCTGTTCTTCAACTTCGGGCTGCGGCAGTGAACTGCGGATGTTGAAATGGTGTAATTATGCTCTGCTAAGGCGCCCATCCGTTTCCATTCAAAAATTTACAGGATTCTTAATCACGCTGCTCTTTTGGGTGTGCAGGAGGGAGCGCGGCGGAACGTATACAGGGCACGTTTGTTTACACAGGGACACCTGCTTAGCACGACAGCTGATGTCAGTCAGTAAGGGGAAAATGACGGCGGATTTAGGGATCACGCACTGGGGCGTCAATGTCATCTGTTCGTAATCCATTTTCTTCCCCCTCATTTTTCCCACAGATCGATGGACAGCCAGGCGCGGACTTAAATTGCGTCTGTTTGTGACGGTCGTGGACGTAGCTTTAGGCTAGGTCTACACGACGACATTTGTCGCGCAGATAGGGCACAACTACACTGCAACATTTGTCGTGCAACATTTTGTTGCACCAATGTCGCGCGACAATTTTTATAATGGCAGTCCATGGTGTCACACTGCAACATGCTGCGACTGCGACGCGACGGTCGCAGAAAAATCCATCTCGAATGGATTTTCTGCGACTGTTGTCTTGCAGTCGTAGCATGTCGCATGTTGCAGTGCGACACCATAGACTGCCATTATAAAAATTGGCGCGCGACATTGGTGCAACCAAATGTTGCGCGACAAATGTCGTCGTGTAGACCTAGCCTTAGGGCCATTTACTCATGGTCTGTTTCTGTAAGGGTACACGGGATGGATACGCTGCGGATTTGCCACCCTGTCAGTGCATGCAAAAAACTTCTGTGCAGTGTTTAAATCTTTGCAATGCAGGGAGTGAAATCTGCAGCAAATCTACAGCCAAATCTGCAGCAAAACCTGTATGTTACACCTGCCCATTTTTCCACGGATTGGTTTAATTTCTGCTGCAGAAATGTAGCAAAAATTACCTGCGGAAGTCCCACCCTGCACTAAAAAAGGACACTTTTGTCCTGGTACATTATGAGATTAGGTCCCTTACACAATATATGATTAAATGAGTGGAAAAGTTCTATCATTTTCTAATAGATATCAATTTCTCAGCATTCTTAAAATCTCTGCTTGCTGTCAGCACCTACAAACATTCAAGTTCAAAGTTTGCTGCAGCTGCATCCAGTCTAGACAATCCTCTGTGAGCGAAAGACATCAGCAGCACAGATCTATTTCCCGGTCCTAATAGTTGGCTACAATGTATCAGTCCATGTATCAGTCTAGGCTCCTGCTCACAGAGGATTGCCTGGACTGGATACAATTGTAGTGCCTCTAAATAACAGCAAGCAAGTTCCTGTTCACTGACAGACAGCAGAGGGCTTGAAAATAGTGAGGGATTGAAGTTCAAATCAGGTTAGAAAGTTGTAAAAGTGTTTGATTTGCTTTGTCTTTTAGCTATTCACACATGAAGGGACGCCCTATACTGTTAGATACCTAGGGGGCGCTGTCAATTGGGAGCAAACGTGAAACAAATAGGTTGATTTGATTGACTTTTCCCCTACATGTTGGTTGCTGAGATTTTATCAGCATCCAGTAAGAAATAAATGGGACACGGGTTACTGAATACAAGGGGTTGGATATGTGGCAAACCACATTGTCAGAGGAGAATACTGAATATGTGAATGCTCTCCATGTTTTTACTGGGAAACCTAGCACCCTGGCGGATGTGCCCAAAGTGGCATTTCTCATTCCTGTGGTATATGCAATCTGTATTTTGTATTCCCTCCTGCTAACCACTGGAGACTGTCTATAGGCGGCTAAATCGGGCCGGGGGGGCGGGGGGATCCGTTCTGCACAACTACCCAGATTTTCCACCAGTTCAGCTCAGCAGAACACATATGTTATATAGAGGGCACTGAAGTATTAGAGATGAGTGTTAGAATCAGAATTTCTTGAGATTCAACTTTTCAGTAGAGAGAGAGATTTTCCAGGCATTTAAAGCACTTTTGTTTAAGGTACAATCAGTTCCTACCCAAACAAAATCGCATGGTCGTTTCAGACCTGAAACAAATTTTAATATATTCACCCTTCTCTGATTAGTATATATCAGAGAAAAGTTCTCAATGCAAAAACCTGTAATGTAATATTTCTAAGTGGGTGTAACTGCTCGCCCTATAGCTACATTGTGCACAATGAAACATTACTGCATAGACAATTCATAAAAGATTCTGCATAAAATGACCTATAACTTAAAGGGCTTGTCCAATAGAAAAATGATCTACAGTTTTTTCAAACGAGATGGATGAGGCGGCAGATCATAATGAGGTGGTTATTATGGGGGACTTCAACTACTTGGATATAGACTGGGAAACTGAAACCTGTACATCTCATAAAGGAAACGGGTTCTTGGCAATAACCAAAGACAATTATCTTTCCCAACTGGTTCAGGACCCAACTAGAGGGACGGCCATACTGGACTTAGTATTAACCAATAGACCTGACAGAACGACAGACGTGCAGGTCGGGGGACACCTGGGAAATAGTGACCATAAAGTAATAACCTTCCAATTGTCATTGAAAAGAGCGTTTTTTTCAGGGAGGAACAAAAATACCAAACTTCAAAAAAGCTAAATTTGGCCAACTAAGAGAGGCCATAGGCCTAACTAACTGGGACAAAGTCCTCAAAAATTAAAATACAGCCACAAAATGGGATATGTTTAAAAGCATTCTAAAATCTAATTGTGAGAGGTACATACCTTATGGGAATAAAAGGTTCAAGAACAAGAAAAAAACAATGTGGTAAAATAGAATTGTAAAAAAAAAAAAAAAAGTAAATGACAAAAAGAAAGCATTTAAATCACTAAAACAGGAGGGAGGCAGGGAAGCACGAAAAAAAAAAAAATATGTAAAAGACAAATAAAAGCATCCAAACTAGAGACCGAGAGATTAATTGCCAAAGAGAGTAAAACTAACCCTAAAATGTTCTTCAATTATATAAATGGTAAAAAGTTGCAGGAGTTGCAGAGAGAGATGAGGAGAAAGCAAAGCTATAAAATATTTTTTTCTCCACTGTATTCACTGAAGAAAATAAACTGTCAGATGAAATGCAGAATGTAAAAGTAAATTCCCCATTAAAAGTGCCCTGTCTGACCCAGGAAGAAGTACAGCGGCGTCTTAAAAAGATTAAAATAGACAAATCGCCAGGACCAGATGGCATACACCCCCGTATCCTAAGAGAATTAAGTAAAGTCATAGCCAGACCCTTATTTCTGATATTTAAGGACTCTATACTGACAGGGGGTGTTCCACAGGATTGGCGTATAGCAAATGTTGTGCCAATGTTCAAAAAGGGTCCAAAAACAGACCCCGGAAACTATAGGCCGGTAAGTTTAACAGCTGTTGTGGGTAAACTGTTTGAAGGTTTTCTAAGAGATGCTATCTTGGAGTACCTCAATGAAAATAAGCAAATAACATATCAGCATGGCTTCATGAGGGATCGGTCATGTCAAACTAATTTAATCAGTTTCTATGAGGAGGTAAGTTCTAGACTTGACAGCGGCGAATCAATGAATGTCGTGTATCTGGACTTCTCCAAAGCATTTGACACTGTACCACATAAAAGGTTAGTATATAAAATAAGAATGCTCGGGCTGGGAGAAAACATCTGTATGTGGGTAAGTAACTGGCTCAATGATAGAAAACAGAGGGTGGGTATTAACGGTACACACTCAGATTGGGTCACTGTCACTAGTCAGAGGGGACATCCTCTGCGTCTGGAGGAGAGAAGGTTTGTACACAAACATAGAAGAGGATTCTTTACGGTAAGAGCAGTGAGACTATGGAGCTCTCTGCCTGAGGAGGTGGTGATGGTGAGTTCACTAAGAGAGTCCAAGAGGGGCCTGGATGTATTTCTGGAGTGTAATAATATTACAGGCTATAGCTACTAGAGAGGGGTCGCTGATCCAGGGAGTTATTCTGATGCCTGATTGGAGTCAGGAAGGAATTTTTTCCCCTAAAGTGAGTAAAATTGGCTTCTACCTCACAGTTTATTTTTTTTTGCCTTCCTCTGGATTAACTTGCAGGATAACAGGCCGAACTGGATGGACAAATGTCTTTTACAGCCTTATGTACTATGTTACTATGTTAACAATAGGGAAGAATTTTCCAGCACCACTGCTTTCTTGAGCGAAATTTTCTTTATTTTCAGTGACAAGGAGACAGCAATAAAACTTGTTCACAGGTCCTGTTTGCAATCTACGCGTTTCGAACAGGTGAGTTCTTATTCATGACTGGCATGTTACTATGTTACCTGGATGTGAACACTTTTGAATTGCATATAATTAAAATTTTAGTACAGCCACTGAGTTATTTAATGGAATCTATCTGTATAGCACCACCTGCTGCTTGGTCTTTTTCACATTTTTCTGTCCACCTCTTAAGGTAAATGGACATGCTCAGTTCTATCCTTCAATTGCCACCAGCTGCAGCAGAAAGGACACGTCCCTTGAGCTGTCAGCTTGATATAAATCTAGCAGAGCAATGAATGAGGAGATCTCTGGATCCATGTGAGGTACAGGGCTGGTTCTAGCTTTGTTGGAAGGAGATTGTTGTGTACTATATGATATGATTTTCATTTTTTATAATCCCTTTACATGTACCTCTGATAAATGTATATACATGCCTATAGATAGATGATAAATTGCGCCTTCATTTAAGTGGCGTTACATCAGCTTTTAACAAGCTTGATGCACATCATATCTACACTCCCCCAAGATCAACTGTGCTCTGTGCCGACATTAAAGGTCCCATATCAAAGGGCTTCCTTTTTATTTATTTCTTCAATGCACATACAGAAAGCATTGCGATGTGAGTCCATCTTATTCATGGCCTTGAAGTGAGAAACTCACATTGGATTTTTCATTTAGGTACGTCAATGAATCTCGGGAGGGGGGGGGGGGGGGCGCCCCCCAATAAAACGGATGTTTTTGATTAAAACAAAAATAAAAAAAATAAAATAGAAGAAAGACTGTATTCATGTTAGGGATAGGTGAGGTGGAAAGAGAGATGGGTCTTCCCTCGAGGCTTCGATGAAGCCCCCGTATGGCTTAATGAATGGGATAGAGGATCATGTTATGTCTATATGTCACCATCGCGCATTAGTGTTGCTGATTTGCAGTAAATTTTTTCTCGTCTTGTAGATTGAGCCCTTTGCTTTTGATTCCACAGATGTACTAGCAGGGAACAAAGACGCCACATTTTAACACAAATCTAAGCCTTTGTAATGAGCTATGCAGGACAGCTGTAAGTACAGCTGAATTTTTTATTTTTTTTTCAAAAATGTTCCTGATTAATGTCCAGCTGGTCTTTTGCTTTAATAAAATTGACATATTGATTCTTTAGAATTTACAGATGCCTGTTTCATAAACTCCTATCTCCGAAGCCGAGACATCTTCGAGAGCAGTGTCATTTTTTTTTTCTCCTCTCCTCCAAATGGATCAATTATGTGCCCACGTAATCCTGTTACCTGTGAAATCCATGCATACTTCTCCCATTTGCCTCAGTTCCCAGGCGGACAAACTAGCATTATGTACGCGTAAACAAACAGAGCATTTCCCAGATATTAGGAATTGCTTTTTATTTTTCAAACTGGAAATCTGTCTCCTGGGTCATCTTCCTAGTCATAGATAGGATTGCTCTTCCTTCGAGTAACCTCGGTGTCTTAAGATAAATAAATAACTACGGTGTTATGGCTTCTCAGAAAGGTTGTCTATTTATCTTCAAGGACCAACCTCCTTAATCTCCCCCCTCCCCATCCTCGCCATTCGAAGAAGTATTTGGCTTTTCTCTGTAAGTACCTGTGCATTAGTCCTTAACCACAGCCCTATAGATTATCAACTGGAGGAGGCCTCAGTCATTAATACACCACAAATACTTAGGAAATAATCTTTCATCAAGTCTACCATCTCCTGAACAACCAAAATTCAAGGAAGACTGCACTTTTTTGCTTTTCTTGGTTAATGAGAACTAAGCTACCTGGAAACCAGTTATCTGGCGTTTTTTTGGAAACCAATGAAAATCTTAGAACTTTACGAGTGATGGCACTTGACATTTTTAGAAACCAATGAAAATACTTGGACTTTTTGGAAGTCAATGATGATACTGAACATTTTGGAGAGCCAGTGATGGTAAAGAACCTTTTTGGAGCCAAATAAAAATACTAGAAATTTTTGGAAGCCTATGACTATACTGGACCTTTTTGGAAAGTAATGATGACTCTGGACTTTTTTGTTGGAAGCCAGTGATGGCACTGGACTTTTTTTTGGAAGCTTGTGATGGTACAGGGCCTTTTTAAAAAAAATCAAAGTCAAAGATAGTACTGGACTTTTCTGCAAAGTAATGGAATTGCTAGAAGTTTTAGGGGAACCAGAGATGATAATGGATCTTTTTGAAAGACAATGATTATACTAGATGGAAGCGTAACTTGGAGCTTCTGGGCCCCAGTGCAAAATCAATAACAGGATCTCCACCTACATGTATCATGCTTCATTTATGGTACCGGTTTCTTCGTATGGGGAAGAGAGACATTATGAACTCCCTCAGGTTTCAGGGGGTTCAGCACCCTCTGTACCCCCTATAGTTATGCCCTTGATACTGAACTTGTTTGGAAGCCAATGACAGTACTTGGCCATGTTTGGAATCTACTGAGGGTTTGTAATCTAAAATCCATCCTATAAATGTACTTGATACTTATCACATCACCAAGCCAATGAGCGCTAAGTGTATCTAAAAATTCAACCTCTGCAACAGTTCTAGCCAACGTGTTAGAGAGGTTGATGAGATTAGATCACCATGACACTTGGCACTTCTTACAATATGAAGCCATGTCTAGTTGCATGGTATGGACATCCAGCTGATGTCAAAGCTTTTCTAGCGTCAAGTAGAGAACACTATATTAATGCATTGCCTTATTGCTGCCTATGCTTGATATTCAGGAGGAACCTGAGACCAGTCAAAGCTTATGCACAAATGAATGATACAAAAAGGAAATCAATTATGTGATACAACAATGCCATGTGATGATGTCACACAAAGATTTTCCACTCTGACGATAATGATAAAGATGGTTTAAAAAAAATCCACTGTACGCATATATCACGTATAATTAGTACCAAACGAATGGATGTAAAACAGAACATTTCTTCACTAATACATAAACTCACAGAGACAGAAAATCAATGCATGGACGATATTCACGGTCAGAAAGAGGTCACAGAAAGCAATTAATGAAAATATATCCCCAGATTAGATAACTTGCTAAAGTAAAGTTTTTATACCTATAGACCTCGATGGAAAAAATATATATTTTATTTTTGAAATTATTTCAGTCCCTATCAAAGCTTGAGACCATTACATATCATGCAACAAATGTATGCGGGTAGTATATTTATAAGGAAATGGTTGTGTCTATGACCTTGGATCCTACCCCCTCCCTTCAATCCATATTGGTTTCCCGCAGGGGGAATGACCCTTTGGGCATTAGGGCAGAGCCCCAGGACCCATGGCCAGAAGATGTCCATAGCTCCCGAGTCAGATTCCTTATCATCTAGGTACAAGGTCTGCAAAACTAGCAAAACAAAAAGAAAGAGCGCTGTGGTAACTTGGCTCACATTTATTAGGACTGATAATGGACCCATGACTGTTATTGAAGAGGGGGCACTCTCAGTGGGCCCTCTAAAGATTTAGTTTCATTCTATATTGATAACTTAGTTAAGTGTGATTGAATCCAGAGAGGTTACAGATTTGTTGGCAATTTGTATTTCACCACATCGAATCACCTCCAAAGGAAGGTGAAGTTAGGGAGATAAAACGTAACTTTTACTATTATCTAATATAAAATCACTACACCATGGTATGACATACACAAACACCCAAAAATATATCTAAAGAAATATACACGTCCAAATCAGCATACCAATCAATTTACTCAAGCGGGGTACTTGTTCAGCTCTGCTTAAATTTTTTTTTAAAAATTCTTACCAATATTGAAATGTGCAGGCAAGATGATTCAAACAGAGGAAGGTGTGGTCCCAGAAGATGTAGAAGACTTGGTATCTGGTCAGCCACAGTGGTAGATAGGCACAATGGTGTGCTAGCCCTAACTAGCCCTAACGACAGGTGGCAGGGGGCTAGAAAATACCCTGCCTATCTACACAGAGCACCCGCCCCGACAGGGGACCCCGTCCGGATACCTGTCCCTAAACCCGGGCAGTATCAAAAACACAATATATATGCAGGGTAACTAGAAATTTAGGTCCCAAAACACTTAATCAATACAAAGATGGGACCAAGTAAAATGGACAAAAGTATAATACAGAGAGGGCCCCCGGTCAGTGGACCTGAAATCAATATGTGTCCCTCATCTAATACAACCCGGCCAGTGGGTCCAAGATGTTGGCATTCCCCGCTGATATGGGGATTCATCTATAAGTGTTTTTGGACCGAAATTTCTAGTTACCCTATATACATATATTGTGTTGGATACCCTTACCAAGTTTCCCCTGACGAGTTATCAGACAAAACACGTCATGTCGGGATCCATGTTGAGGGATTACCAGGGATAGTGCCCGAGTTTAGGGACGTGGTCGCCCCTGTCGGGATGGGGTGCTCTGTGTAGATAGGCAGGGTATTTTCTAGCCCCCTACCACCTGTCGTTAGGGCTAGCACATCCTTGTGACTATCTACCACTGTGGCTGACAAGATACCAAGTCTTCTACATCTTCTGGGACCGCACCTTCATCTTGCCTGCACATTTCAATATTGGTAAGAAGTTTCCAATTTTTTTAAGCAGAGCTGAACAAGGGCCTCGCTTGAGATAATTGATCGGTATGCTGATTTGGACGTATATTTTTTTTTATATATATTTTTGAGTGTTTGTGTATGTCATACCATGGTGTAGCGAGCGATTTTATATTAGATACTAGTAAAAGTTAAGTTTTATCTCCCTAACTTCACCTTCCTTTGGAGGTGATTTGGTGTGGTATTTATCAATTGTGGGAAGTATTATTTTGGAACTTGCAAATTCCGTTTCCCTCTAGAGTTGTTTATACAACTTGTATTTCAGGCTCCTCGGGGGCAGGAACTATTATGACTTTATAAAATAAATAGTGATCGTTTTTTGGCGCCATAAAATTGACTAATTATAGCTTTATAGGCACTTTAACTCATTGACGAGTACAAATCTTACCCATTGTGTTCAGCCTATATGTGACATGTGCCGTGGGCCCCTTTTATAAGGCAGGAGAATGTAGGTAGTCTCAATTTAGACTAAGAATGCGTGGAATTATTTTCAAATTACCTCAATATTTTGCAAACATCTTCACCTGCATGCTGGGAATGCCAAGGAGGGGCAGAGTGTCGGTTGTGCATTTTTTACTCCCCATCCTCCACCGAATTCATTTATAAATTACCTCATCACTGACTGAAATTAACACTGATTCTTACAGGCAATTTCTCAATTTCCAATGCTAATTACATTTTTTTTACTTTTAAATTCCGTACCACCTGTTTTGGGCAAGACATCTTAGGCAGCGAGACCACATTTAATCACAATTTTAATTAACCACCCCGTAGATGTGGAAAAGAAGCAATTATAATGTAGATGAATGATGATTTTTTATTTATTTTTTGCATAGAATTGTTTTGTTTCCCTGCATGTTGATTGTTGAACTGAACACAAATACAGTAACTGCGCATTTTTTCTGTCATTGTAATTTTATAATTGTTTTTATTTATTTTTTTTATTTTTTTTACAATAAGTGACATCATCTGCTAACAAATATGTGAGTCTCTCCGCCAATTACTAAATGCCGAATAGGCAATAGTCTTTTCTTAGCCGCTACGCTAGATTCAAGATCTTGGCAATCGTATTGGTTTCTTCCAAAAATTCTATCAAAACTGTTGTTTTGCTTTGATTTTTGCAAAAAAATTAATAAATTGAAAAATGATCTTGGAAGTAGGACGTAAAACGCTGTAGAGAAGGCTCTGAACAGCAGAAATGATTACAAACATATGGGACTAATGCACTTGTAGGCTGTTCTATGGGCCAGCCCCATTCATGAGTTATGGTATGTAATGATCTCACAGCTTGCGTGAAACTTCCATGGAGGGTTTTTATCATCAATACTTGCTGGTCTTTCGCTGGAAAAAAAAAAAATCCCTTCTTGCTACGGAGATGGTTAAAAATCGCAGTGCATGTATTTATAGATTGGTAGACAGATACTGACATGATCCAACAATTAATGCTTCCTTGGGGATGTCAATCTCTTAGCTCTAATTACAAAAAGATTTAAAACAGTTATGATAACCAAGGCAAACATTTAAAAAGACATGTCATAACAGAAGGCGATTGTGCATAAGAAATCGAGACAACATTACACCAGGAAAAAAGACCTACTATTGCGGGAGTCTTTCCTCCTACAAATATTTGGGTGTCGCTCTGGTAGAAGGGATAGGTCCTGCTCATCTCTGTCAATGTGCAATATAAGTCCTCCTTTTTTAAGCAAGGGAAAAAAACAAGGAATGATTCAAACAGCCGAACATTAGTCAAACACACACCCAACTACATGCTAGATTACAACTACGGTATTGATATGGAGAAAGGGGGACGAGAGGTTAGTCCTAGGGTTTCATCCTGGAGAGGTCACTTAAGGTGACTGATCTATGCCAATGCCGATCACTTCAATGGATGATATTGAATAGTAATATAATACATAGAGCATAATAAAAGCCTAATAGTAAGAAAAAACTACATTCCATTAGGTCATCAAATATAGAATAAGAAGCGGGTCTGTAGGTCGCCTTGTTTGGTCCCATCCCATTGCATCCTTTCAATGCCTAGATACCATTTTGTCACTCATAGGGCACATCTCCCCTTCCTTAGTTGAACTTGATGGACGTATGTCTTTTTTCAACTGGACTAACTAGTCGGATGGATCTCAAGACAAGGAGAGGGAGGACAGGCTGGCACTGTTTTATGTTAAATCTACAAGATGTGCAGAGGATGCTCCACATCTGTCTGTGTGGACCTTTTCTACTAATGGGATCTATAGGTTAATACAGTGGAAGGGGGGGGGGGATGTCGAACATTTGTACGACTAAGAAGAAAAAGAACAATTCAGAAATAATTAAGACAGGATCAAAAAGAGATGTGTTAGAAAGCTGAGCGCCAGGCTTGGGTGGAGAACGTTGCATTTAAGTGCCACGTGGCTCTTGTCATGATCTTGATCATTTTTTGCTTGTTTTATGAGACTAATTGTAGGTCTTAGGCGTTAATCGCCGCCTTCTATATAGATCTTGTAGGACAATGGCGCTTTCCAACAGAAAAAAAGTTTTGAACATTAGGCAAGTATCACTATAGCAATTTTTGGACTCTTTATATGAAAGATGCAAGCAAAACTGTAGTATCGGGAGTCTAGGACATATCTGCCCATGGTGGTAAGCACTGAAAGGAATGAGAGCTGCTGATATCCAACCATGACCAACCTAACATGTCAACCTAACCTGTCTCCTGTACTGGATCAACGGAGGTTTCCTCAAGCCATTTCGAAACATAGAGACAATCAAAAACGATTGTGACATATGGCCATTTGGTCAAGGTGAACGGTACCACACCAAAACATGGACCCACAAAGTTCATGTGAGGTTTTCCAAGGGCAGCTGCACCATTTTATGGGTTTTTGAAGAGTAAAACTGGATTGTGCGACTTGATAAATAAAAGACATTCAGAGTGCGGGTTGATCCTGTCTAGCGGTAAAATAATTACATCCCAGTGCTCAGTGCCAACTTTCCTAACAATCCCTACACATCATATACATGTGTCTTCTTATCCATGCGTTTGCATTTATTTGTAAATCATCTTTACGGGATAGAATGCAATTTCAAATTATTCTTGTCATTTTTAAAAAGTCTAAGCAATTCTAAACGCCTGCAAATAGACCTAACCTTTTTTTTTTTTTTTTTTGGTAGGAGCTTATAAGCAAATCCACTGTAGAAATAATCACTTCTAACAAATGATCAAAGAAAAATAATCTTTCCTCTCTCTTAATAAGACTTTTTCTTGAAAAAAATAAAAAAAAATCCCCCCATTTTAAAATGGATAACAGCTCGGAGGCAAGTTTGCAATCTACGTTTCAAAAGTTATTGTTTGATTGTTTTGTTCTATGGAAATGAGAACGAGAAGATCCGACATTTGCTTCTATATCTTAAGACCCCAGAATGAAAGTTTGTACGCGGAGTATGGAAAAACTCATTGTTCTGACCTTAAGTTTTAATATTAAGGCATAAACAGAGAATGAAATCAGGGAAGACTGTGACAGGTCCGATGTGCACGAGGATGGTGCCAGCACGCCATCTCTATCCCTTTGTTCAAAGCTTAACAAAAATGTGCCGTCACACCATTTAAACTCAACAGGGCCTGTCGAATGGGTATCAACAGATCAGCCAATGCCAGTCACACACAGGGCTAAAAACTGTTTGAAAGCAAAGCTTACGTCTGCTACGTCTCCTGGAGAAGAAGTAACAGAGACTTATTAATCAGCCTAATACCTAAAAAAAAAGCAAAAAAAAAAAAAATGGTACAATTTTTAACGGGAAATTGATAACTGTCGTAAACCATTTTTGCTTATTTTTCCTAATTCTTTCTCGATCTTACAGAGAGGGAAAAAAAAAAAACTACAACTCTTTTTTCTTTCTCGTTCTCAGACGCGAGTTTCAGGATATCATTGAACAAACAATAATGTAAACTGTGCAACTATTCAAGGAAGTGTTTATTTTATTCTGGTTTAATTAACTTTATGGAGCTTTTTGTTTTCTTTTCTGACAAAGAAAGGACGCCCCCCCCCCCCCCCCCCATCACCATCGACAAGAAAAAAAAAAGAAAGAATTAACAATCCTCTGCAAGGATTTGTTCTAATTCTCCAGAAAGTAAAAGCAAAAAGTAAAATCGAGGGTCAAATAGAAATAACTCTTTAAGTTACGTTTTATTATTTTATTTTGTTTTGGTAGTTTTTGTTTGAGATCTGACAAGTTGTCATGGGTCCGTGAAGCTCATGGGAGGGCCCTGAAATCTGGCTCCTCTCTGTTTTAGACCAATCCTCTTTGAAACAAAAGAGCAAGTTGGTCAAGGACTTCACAAAAATATTGCTCTTCCAGTACAGAAATTCATTGTCAGTCATTCAACCTGTAACCGAATCCGACAACATATTAGAGGCCAACGAGAGCTTGTGAGACTTCAGTCCATACTTTGCCTGCACTCTGAGAGTTACATAGTCCCAGTTTCACTCCAATGCTGTCAGTTTATTGCTTATATTTCAGCTGTCTCACTCCTAGTCCCTATCCTGTCAGTTTCTGGCCTGCCAATTTCAACTTGAAGCTTGACTGGGCTGATCGGATGCAAATACCTCGAGGGAAAACCCAGAAACTCATGAACAGTTATGTCAAGTCGATTTTGCACCATCGGGAAAAGGTAACCTCTGCGAGACAAAAACCAACAAGGTTAAAGAGACAGGGGTTTTCACGTGTAATATCACTGCTCTACATCTTGTTCACTGTCTTCCATCCCTCGGAAATTGGAACTGTCAGAATTACTCCTAATTGCAGATGCAAAACTGCCATTAGAAAAAAAAAAAAAAAAAACAGAGGCAGAGCAGGCATTAAAAGTATCAACCTAATTACTTTAATTACAAAGGAATACAATTTTTTTTTTTACGAATTCATTTTTTTATTTTTGCAGTTTTTTTATCCTTTGCTTTTTGTTATGTGATTTTTGACAGATACCTAGTGGAACGAATCTCATCTGTTATGGCAATTTACTTTGTCGGTTGTAAAGAAAACTTGACAATTTGCCTATGGACTAATAAGTGACTTGTGATGACGGCACGTAGGGCACGAAGCAAAAATGTATGAAAACATTTACAAATATTTAACAAACATATAGATTTGGATTTCTTTTTTTCTTTTTATCTAGCGTAACTTTTTGGGGACTTTACAGTGTTAACGTTGTACTTTTTAACCGAAATACATAAAGAAATAAGAATTGAGAAATCGGTCAGGTAATAAAAATGTGAACCGCAGAACCTGGTTCGAATACGACTTGAGAACTTTGAGTCTTTACCTCTTCTCTTGTCTATGGAAATTAAGTGGATCATCATCACCATGGAACAAAGAAATATAATATAAAATCAAACCAAAAAATGTGTATATATTATTTTTTTTTATTCGTTGCCGGTGAGTTAGTAAGGTGAATAATCTCAGTGGCTGCTTATTTACCACCACCCCATTTTGGGGAACGGGTGGAAGGGAGTGAGGTAATAATGTTACTCTTCTGCTAGGTGAGTCTTTACGAATTCTAAAAAGATTTTGAACTCTTTTATTACCTATTATTTCATAGAAATTGCTCCTAGGAAGTATTAATATTGAACTTTAATAAGAAGTCTTCAATAGCCAAGTCACTCCGCAGTCACCTAAGACATGGAATAATTTAGATAACGCTATGTGGGAGCAATAAGCTGCTTATAAATCTTCGTTATTCCAAGAGGTAGAAACTAAATTGCGTGGTGTATATGGGAGAAACTTAGTGTTTCCACATCATTCATTTTTCTCTCTCCGGATGTAGCAGAGCTTAGCTTGGCACAACTCGCTGAATTCGAGATGTGTTTTTTTTACATAGGGCAGCAGGTAAATCTACTTAGGAAAGAGAAACCATTGAATGACAACGTTAGCACTGCTACATCTGTATCTATAGTCACTTTATTCGGTCTACAACTTTTATTATTTTTCTACGTCTATGCCTTTCAGCGTTTCCATGGCTGATGGGCTGACACTAGTTATCACAAAATGATCAACAGATCGATGTCCTGTGTCCCTATCCTAATGCAAACTCAAACTCCAGGACTGATCTAACGCTTATGATTACGAGAGCGTGGCTCGTATATTGCTATAGGCGACCTACATATGGTCTGCAGATTAGAAATGCACCGGGATATGGCTTGCTTAATGCACTAGATGTCGTCTTATCTCAATGTCCCTTTTGACTTCATCGTTCTGAACTCTAGGTTCTTCAGTCTTCCTCATAAATTTACTTTTTGCCTCATCACGAAACCTGAGTGTTTCCCTTTTTTTTTTTGCTACATGTCTACGTGTCTCCATAAAAGTGTCCTCCACCTGACCCTTGAACGCAATAGGTACATAAGATATGACACAAGCATTACCCGGCTGACGTAAGACTGACAAATGTTCTTATTCATAAAAATCCTTTGCAGGGTTAGTGTAATCTGAGGGCCAGCCATCTTGGCCCACCCCTGGAGTGGTTCTAATAGTATAGACCTCCAAGCAAGAGGATTAACCATTCACATAGGTCCATCTGCTGCAGAGCATCTTGGGAAATCTATACCGGCCGCTAAGTCGAGAGATGGTTCTGTATCTATTGGTGCAGCCAAGAGCTTCTGCAGCAGCTTAGGCTATAGAATTTGGATAATGGAGCACTAATAGGGGTTTGCAACCTGTGGTCATCTGGGCCATTTAACCAACTGTTTAGTCATCTCCGTACGGGCCTCATTGGGTATATGGTCGATGCGCCCACCCCTAATAAAATGATTAGCCACATTCTTAAATAAATGTACTTTTTTTTTTTTCAAAAAGAATACATTATGCCTGATTGTTCATACGAATAACATAACACTTCATTATTGGATGCTTTGACAGATGGCATTTCTGCCAACCAGACAGCCCGTGCCAGCTTGCACGGTACTTCTGCCACCCTGGGACTTAGAATAAAGGCACCCAGAATTCACTATTATGTCTGAGAAAATGTGTATAATGGCACGTTACCTGGCAAGGCAGCTGCAAACGGTTAACAAGCGTCCCCCCCGTCCCCCCCGTCCCCCCCAGTGCCACCTGCAGCTGTGGGTGGCTGTGGCCTCGTTAGGTATGCCTATAGGTAGTGAAATTATTATTTTAATATAATTTATTGTCTTTGTAATTCACGTTCCATTTCCAAAGCTCAATACCCCCAATGAGTAGACGCGAATATCCAGTAAGGCAGCCGTAGGCGAGGAAGGAGGGAACGTCTGGCTCCTAAGAGCTGACAATCTACAGCACTGTCCATCAATGCCACAGCACCCATGTAGGACACAAGACCTCCGCACCATCCAGAAATGAAGAAGGGGGGGGGGTCTCGTTTAGAACTCCACTTGAAATTTGCTGTATCACCTACAAGGGAAGTTGATCTGCACTGCGCTGTCAAATCACCAGGAGGCTGTGACAAAGGGAACTGTCTGTGTACAAGGTGTAACAACACAACAGACACCTTTAATCCTGTCATGTCTCATACTCTGCACTTTCACACCTCACTGGCTGCTCCAACAGTGACACTTGCAGTTCCAAACTAAATAAGGAAATTGTCTTTAAACTCAAAATCGACACCTGTACACATATTCCAGAACGCGTGGCGGTGGCATGGTGTTTATGCAGGAGCAGATCTGAATGCGTCCTTTGACTCATATCCCGCATCCACATCACAAGGAGCCAGGTCAATTTGACTATCTCGTATTTTGCACCACCTGACAAACTCAGCTCTGCTACCTTTGAATAGTGCAGCCTACAGTGAACGGACAGGGAAATGTGTTATTTTGACATATCCGATGACAGACAGCAGTGAGTAAAATTTGTTAGGCCAGAAAAGAGAGGAGAGGGGGAGGAGGGCAGAGGGGGGGGGGGGGGGGTCCCTCGGCCTCTGCCTGTGGGGCGCACCACATCCACCCTGATCCTCTCCAGCACACAGGGGGTACACAACCGAAAATTCTATCAGGATTTTTTTTATTTTCTCTCTCTCTGGCATGTAAATTCTCTGGAAACAATCATGTCTAGAGATCTTGAAAGAAAACTCAATAAAACAGATCTTATCTGCTGAGTGAAAGTACTTAATTCAGAAGGAGTTAAGCAGTTTTTCAGCATCGCTCTGTAGGTTAATATCACAGCTGCCCAGTAAACCTCATTTAACAAAAGGCTCCCTTTGCAAACAGAATCCTGAACCCCCTCCCCAAGTGTCCAAAGGTGTTTACTGAAGTAAATCTGTCTAAATCCTTCATCGCTGGGGTCATGGGGAAAAGCAGAGAGGGGGGGCTGAAGGTGTAGGGATAATCCCTTTTTGTGCCAATGTTCCTGAACCGTCTGGGAACAAAATCACAAATCTGTGTCACATGTTTCTTTAAAACTTGTAACATCTCGGTTTTTCTTCAGAATTTTTTTGTTTTTTTTGTTAAGGACACCAAAGATGTACTTGGAACTATGATGAGAACCACTACCTTCTTCTCCACAATGGCCTGATGATGGAGATACATTGTATATTGTATCCATTCCTAAAGCTTTCTGTTTTATAAATAAGATCATACAAATAATAACAAAATGTAGCCACTTGCGAGACTCGCAAAACTTACTATTAGGTTTTATAGAATGGATTTTATTTTTTTAAATCTAAAACTGATGCCATGTAATCTGAAATACCGTAGTAGGCAAACCTCTCATAAAAAAAAATCAAGAATAAAAAAAAAAAAAAAAAAAAAAATCCAAAGGTTACTCTGCATTTTTTGGAAGGAATCGAGGGACTGTAGTTGATTTTTTGTTTTTGTTACTGGACTCAGTTAAGTCCTGTAGGCCATAGATGAATGAATCAAGGATGGATATTTCATGCTCATTATCTTTATAAAACGCTCACACCCTTTCACTTCAAGAATTAGCAGCCTTTACTCTCATCACTATTAAAAATATTCCACAGATTTTTTTTATTTTTTTATAAAAATGCATTTTATAAAAAAAAAAAAAAATTTGTCCAGAATAATTTTTATTATTATAATTATTTTAATTCTAACCTATGATGGGGGGGTCTACCGGCACGAATAGTCCTGACTAGTTTTAGGGTCCGTGCACACGACCGTATGTATTTTGCAGTCTGCGAAAAATACGGATGACGTCCGTGTGCATTCCGTATTTTGCGGAACGGAACAGCTCGCCCTTCATAGAACAGTACTATCCTTGTTCGGACAATAATAGGGCATGTTCTATATTTTTGCGGAACGGAAATACAGACATACGGAAACGGAATGCACACGTAGTAACTTCCGTATTTTTTTGCGGACCCATTGAAGTGCATGTTTCGCTAAAAAAAATTGGATGGACACGGAAAGAAAATACGTTTGTGTGCATGAGGCCCTTAATGGTTCTGATAATCCTTGCAGCAGGGGTCTATAAAGCGGATTTTGCCCGGTTCGGGAACTGGTAGCGGTTTCGTCAACTCCAGAAGTGTCAATGGAGATGAGAATTTTTTTGTAGATTTGCTCAACCTTTACTGATCATAATAATAGTAGTAATAATAATAATAGCTGCTACTACTACGACTACTCGCAGACAGATGGATTCCAGTCTGGCAGGAGTGTGTGTATACACCTGACTTGTTCTAAGAGAATATGATCTGTCTGCAACACTTTTTACCTCAAGTGCCAAAGTAAAGGCCATGAATAGTACCCTGTGGTAACACTATCTGGCTGTCAGTAAGGCCTGAGCTGGGGCTATATAAGGCCTGTAACTAGGGAAAGCCCAACAAACAACCACAAACACCTAAGTTATTTCTCTCAGACTACACCCTTCGCTTCCCCCCCTTCATCTCACTCTTTTTCTTTTTTTTTCCCCCCTCTTCTTTTCATCTTGGCTTTCTGTTGCAGAATGCAAATGTTCTCTGCCGGCGGTGAAAGGGCTGAATTGTGATTAAGAAGAAGAAGAGTTCCTTTCTTTGTTCATCCCTTAGGGGATGTTTACTGGGAGAGACACAGCGGATCAGATATGAAAGGCATTCAGGTCAGCATTGATGTGAACGAAAGTGAAATCATACCTAAGGCATCCACAGGACTGTAGTGTCAGGGGTTCACTTAACGGTACATGTGCACTGAGTGCAGTGTGTGCGTGAGTGTGCGTGAGTGTGCAAATGTGTGTCTATGGGGGACTGTGTGTGCACTATTCTTCCCAGACTAGAAAGGAAGAAAAAAAAAATCACTGTCCACACTGGTCCCCAGAGTGTTCACATCATATGTATAATATATAGAAATCCATCTGTGCACCATGTAATGGTGTCATCTCCATTTATTCCATCAATGCAGTAGGGGCAGAAATCTATATAGGTATGCCCCTTGCTGGCCTGTAGCACACACTGCATATTTGAGGCCAGTATGATCTATCTATCTATATTATAAGTAATAAAAAATATATATTTATATATATATATATATATATATATATATATAAAAAATATATGCATATATATAAATATATGCATATATATATATATATATATATATATATAATGCATGATTGCCATGTTGTCTGTAGGACGCAACGCATGATTATGTGTGTGTGTATATATATATATATATATATATATATTTATTTATATATAATGCACAACTGCCATGCTGTCTATAAGACGCAAAGCATGATTATGCATATCTATATATCTATGTATCTATAGCTCTATATATATATATATATATATATATACACATAAATTCATTGACTCTAAGTATATCACTGTCCTTGAAAATAAGGTGTCATAGCTTCTAGGTGTCTTTCTATAACCTATTCCGTCTCTAATTTTACATATATATATATATATACAGAAATCGATAGATAGCCTCACATTTTCATACTTTGACCACTTAGGACAACATTTCACGTTTCTCCCAAGGATCTCCTTATCATATTGATATTATAAAAAACAAATGATAAAAGTGGCGCAGTCCTAGAGGATCCACACCAAATCAATCTAATTCATTAGTGGGGGTATTTGGTATTTCTTTACTGTTTGCTCTGCTTTAGCAATAAAAAAAAACAAAAAGTCCCCCCCCCCCCCTTTCTTCATTTAGTAAAAAAAAAAAAAAAAAAAATCTAAGCAATGAGGCAAGGTGTCTGCCTGGGCTATTCAGTCTATTGCACCCTTGTGGGAATGTGGAGCTGAATAGTACAGTGGGCATCCTGCGCCATTGTCCTTATAAACATGTAAATGAGCGACATTAGGAAAAGACAATCAATTGTCTATAGTCACTGTGAACCTGCAATCCCTTTCTGTGTGACAGGCACAAAATACCGGCTACCTTGGGAAGCCCAGGGGAGCATAGAAAAAGGGACAAAGACTTGGAAAATGCACCTTAAAAGCTTTGAATGGCACACATGTCAAAGAAAACAGTTATAAGGGCTGTATTCCCTGCCATGTATGTGAATGCACCAGTGTTCTTAAGCTTCCCACCTTAAGGGTCAATGCACAATTTCCTACTAAATTCCCCCATGTCATAATGGTATTATTCCTTAATGACCTGTAAGCTTTGCTTTGTACACAGTACGCATTTATATAGAACATACATATACATACATATAGAACATACTATACTGATACAACCAGAAGAAATAATACATAGAAACAACAATACAGACACAAATTTAGAAAAAATAAAATTGGGTAGATTTTCTTTCAACTACAATCCTTCAATTCACCCCTCACACCAATTCCAAATAGTTAATTAACCCCATTTTCCTTCTTAGTTATTTCAGTAATAAAAATAGCAAACATCAAAATATAGTTTATTCCCTTTTCCTCCTTTCCAGCAGAAATTCCAATTAGAATAAATGAATAAATAACACTAAACAGCTCACATTAAAAGCTTGATTATTTTTACAGCTTGAATTAATTTTTTTTTCCAGATCAAGCAAAACATTGTGCCAATTTCAATTTTGTTATTTTTGTAATTATTATTCGTTAACTTCTATCTCCAAAAATGAAGTCTGGAAGTTAAAACATCCCAGGTCTGAAGAGACATCAAAGCTTCTCCAAAGTGATCGATACAACATAGTATCGAATAACTGTCTTTCTCCCCTACAGCCATTATAACAGAAGCTTTTTGCATTGTTTACATTTATTTTATTTATTTATTTTATTTTCATTTATTTTCATTTTTGGCTTTTTTTATTTCAATAATTCATCTCATTCAAAAAAATAAATAAATAAATAACTAATTGGAAGAAGAAAAAATAAAGAATTCAATTAGGATAGAGTTGATCGGTTGTGACTTTTCAGAGGAAGACACATACTGTAGGAGGAATTAATGCCATGCGAGTTTATCTCTCCTTTGTCAGGCGGAAGGATCATTTCGAATTTAATACATAGAAGGATTCTAAAGACAACGAGAAATATCAGTAGGCTTCTAAAGAGAGGATCCGATGGATCAGAATGAGAGGGGGAATAAAACACCAATAAACTCCACACCACACACCACCATGATAGTGATGATAACACTGGGTGACACAAGGCAGGCAAAAAGTTTCCTCTTACCCAGAGCTTCCCCCCGACAACACACTGGGCTAATTATCTGGACATGGGACTCTGTAATCTTAGCGGATTTTTTTTTTTTTTTTTTTTTTGTTAAGGAAAAGTTGCAAAGTAGCAGCAGTCAGGAGACTTGGGGTCATCTGACAAAAGTGTGAAACTTACAAGAAGCCTGGAGTCTGATTGTCCTCCTGACTGCTCTGGAGTCAGAGAAAGCCCTCATCAATCAAGGTGGACTTCGTGTATTTTAATTAAACTTTCCACTTTAAATAGTTTTACATTTCACGATGCATTTGTGTCACATCCTCAGAACTAGCACTGGTCAGTCACTGGTACAAAACTCTTCTGAATGGGGGATTTTTAGTTTTAATGTGTGGTTCACTGATCCCTATACAGAGAAACAGACTGAGCTCACAGTCTATTTACCATGTTAGATGGTATCTATCTATCTATCTATCTATCTATCTATCTGTCTGTCTGTCTATCCATCCAGCTGTCTATCTATCTATCTATCTATCTATCTATCTATCATCTGTCTATCTATCTATCTATCTATCTATCTATCATCTGTCTATCTATCTATCTATCTATCTATCTATCTATCTATCTATCATCTGTCTATCTATCTATCTTTCTAGTATTTATCTATCTTCTATCTATCTAGTATCTATCTATCTATCTATCTATCTATCTATCTATCTATCTATCTATCTATCTATCTATCTATCTATCTATCTACCTATCTACCTATTATTTATCTTCTATCTATCTAGTATCTATCTATCTATTACTGCATGATCAAGACACAACTCATCTTTACATTTTCACTAATTTCTCAAATAGCCACATCACTATATATATATATATATATATATATATATATATATATATATAGTAACTGCAACAAATGTAGCAAAACCAAACTATCATCTCTGTTCAGGTAAACTCACTCCTTTTACTATTCCATTCTCAAATGTCAAAGTTTCAGCCCTTACAACCACAAGATGTAAACTTTCAATCACACATTTCCCCCCCCTCTATGGGAAAATGTGCACCATTTCTTTACAGCCCCTTACACCTTGGGCTGCAGTCTTGCCTTTACACAGCATCTCTTTTTATTTTATTTTAGTTTTTAACAGGAGAGGTAATATGGACCCATGATCAGAGAGAGATAAAAAACAAAAAAACATAAACCACCAAACATGTGATGCAGGGAGATAACACACACACTACACCTATGAAGCAAGACCTGCATCCAGTATAGCAGAGTCTGACAACTTGCATGAAAGAAAACAGCACAGACAACTCTTCTTTTAGGATGCCATCCTTGACTTTGTTATGCAGTGATTATCAGCCTTTGGCTAATGCCCCCACATGCACAACAGAGTGGATACCAAAAAAATCAATAACCAACATTTAATAAAAATGGACTCAGGGAACAGAAGTGGGAAACATTACATGTAATTGTAGCCTGGGCTCAAGTCATTCTGAAGTGAGAGATGGGAGGTCTTGGCTATGGAGGACCACCTTATACCCTGACAGACAAGCTAGTGGTCTGTGGCTGGACAAGGGGGGGGGGGGGGGGCTATATATTTAATGACTGAAGATAAACACATAGATCAAAGGACTGGAGGGGGGGCATAGAAGTTTTTTGGGGGCTATACTAGAATCCCTATCTGACACCCCAGGTTGACTACAGCAGGGTCCCAGATGTAAACTAAAACACCCCCTTCCCCAATATAAATCACCCACTTAGTGTTTACAGCAAGGGGTTAATAACAGCCCTATAGCGGACACTAGTGAAGAACCCACCAACCATTCATTAAAAGCTCTTGTGTTCAAAAAAGTTACTTGAAGTGGAGAAGAAGGAGGAAAAGTATGGCAGCAGCGAGTGATCAAGGCTAGCTGGCTGAGAAGTGGTCTTCTTAGGAGAAGCCCCCCGACCACCAGAGAGGTGGTGGTGGTGGGGGTTAGTGTAGAGGACACAGCAAAGACACACACACACCCTGGGACCATCATGGAGCTGATTTCTAATTGCAATAGGAAAGTTACACGTTAAATATTAGATCAGCAGTGAAGGCAGGGGGCTCTGTGCTGGGCACCCAGGCTGCTCTGTGAAGCAGAACCCCCTCCACACCCTCCTCCCCTCCTGCCCATGAAGCACATGAAGGGTCTGGGGGTGAGAAGCAAAAAAAAAAATATAATAATAAAAGCGACAAAGCTGAAGAAATAGCTATCTTCCAGGGGGGATGAAGGGGAGAGCAATGCTTGCTTTGCCTGCCCGGACCCTGGAGGCTAAATGCCTGCTTGCTAGTCCTCCCGACCAGGGGAGGGGGGCTCTCAGCTAGTGCTCCCTGCACGGATAGCAGCTGCTAGGGGAAGCCTTGTGCTGCAGAGCTGGAGAAGAAAGGGGATCCGGCACAGTGTGTGTGTCATCGCTGAGCTCCAGGAACCGTTATGTGAGCAGAACACAGACTTTGGGAGCAGAAAAGTTTCAGCATGAAAAGCAAAAACAGAAGAAGAAGAAGAAGCCCCCCAGCTCCCTGCCCTTCTCCACCCCTGGATGAAGACCACACACACCCCAAAGCTGAGAACCCTTCTGCCCGCAAGAAGAAGAAGAAGCTCCAGAAGACCTCCAGCCCCCCTCAACTCCTCA
Organism: Bufo gargarizans; assembly: GCF_014858855.1. NCBI lineage: Eukaryota > Metazoa > Chordata > Amphibia > Anura > Bufonidae > Bufo > Bufo gargarizans. Next base: position 5,972,689 of record NC_058087.1, on the reverse strand, counting down.
ACTCTTTTGCACAAAGGCTCCCAGCCCTGCACCCTCTCCAGACACAAGGGGTAAGGGGGTGATCTGCAGAAGTCCTTACCGTTTTTCCTCCTTGGATTGGCTTGTTTTCGCCTCTTACACCTGGGGCCATCCGCCATCATCTGCTTCATTGATAACAGTGGATCAGAAGCTAGTTCTCATGGGCTCCGACTGTATATCAGCAGCACGCAGACTCTATCAACCAAACACAGCACAGTGTGGGCATTGGTAGATCCCATTTAAACACAGGGCGCCAAAGAATGCCCCCCAAAAAAAAGTCTCCCACAGACCCCCTTTCTTCCAGGGTCTGTCTGTCTCTCCCCCACCCTCACAGCAGTGATCTTGTCTTAAGGGTTGCAAAGCAGAATGAATACAAGAATTACATCTTGCAATGGTGAGTCAAAGCTTCCCCCACCTGCATCCTCGGCCAGAAGCTTTTTTTTGCACAACTCTTTAGGGGGGGGGGGGGGGGGTGTTGAGTGTAATGGGAGATGCAGATCCTTGGATAGTAGTGGACTGTAATGAAACCTTGTGAACTTGGAGAGAGAGAGAGACAGTGACACCCAGGCTGGAAGGCTCCCACCACATGGACTGGCAGAAGTCTATGCAAGAATCAAAAAGAGTGTCCCCCCCCCCCCTCAACCCCCCACCCCCTTCTGTGTGTAGCAGAGCTGGCTGTAGTGTCCTCCTAGAATGTAAGTGAAGGGGACTGCACCGTTATTCTGCAGGGGGGGGGGGGTGACTTTTATGTGTTGTTAAAAAAAAAAAGTTGCACTTTAGGTAAGGGGAGATAAGGACAAGGGGGTTCCAGTTTTGGAAAGGGGGGGGGGGATTATAAAAGAAATGTAACCCTTAAGACAAGAACAGTTAACCCTTGCTAACCCTGAGCATTCGCCCACTCCTAGCACCTAGGCACTGTCTCACTTTGGCCAAGACAAACCTTTTTTTTTTTTTTTTAACAAAGTGTGAATGAAGGTTTACTAATAACGCAGGCTGCCTATAAACAAATGACACACACTCACACTAAAAGCAAACACGACTGCAACAAACTTCACCAGCCAATACTACTACAAAACCGCACAGTGAAATAAATGGCCAGTCTGAAAGAAGGCAACTTTTTTTCTATTTTTTTTTCTATGAAATGACTGCAAATTTGGAAGGTGGGGAGGGGGGGGTGTCATGGAATGGACACCAAACTGCACAGCACCCAGGACCATCCCACAAATAGGTGTCTAAACTGTGCGATGACAAAATAAAGTCATCCTATTAAAAAAATAATAATAATAATAATATCTATCTATAAAATGAAATGCAACAATGTATCCAAAGGTAGAAGCGCCTAAGGACTTCATTTGGGCAACAAGATACAATAAAATCTAAAATAAAATTTAAAAATAAAATAAAATACAGAAATGAAACTCGCTCAATTAACAGCCCTGAAGTGTTTCTGGGAAAAGAGTCACAAGATGAACTAAAAACAGAAATGTATGTAAATCTTTCTCAGGGTGATGATGTGATTAGACAACTTTAAGGGGAGACCCGTGTGTTGCATTTCTGAATAATTTGCAATTTAATATAAGTTTTAAAAATAAAAAAAGGCACCCCCCCCCCCCCATTACCTGGCTAAACAGGTAGAAGGGGGCTCCCAGTATGGTTGAGGGGCTCCCGCTCCTTGCAGTATGTCTGGGGGTGGGGATGAATGTGGGGGGTTTCTGCCGGATAAAATAATAAAAAGACATGAGTCACCTACCTTTAAAGTCCTGTGGGCAGTTGGGTAGAGGGGCTGTGGTGGTGGAACATGAAGAAGTGCTGGTAGACCTGGTGAGCGGAGATGATGGGAAGGATGAGGGCTCCTCCAGGAGACAGTGGCAGGCCAGGCAGTCGGGGGAGGTGAGGAGGAACCGTTATTCCTGCTGGGCAGGTTAGGACTGATCTCTTACTGCCACTTCAGGAAACACAGACCTGGGGACGGACTGACGTGTTACGCTTTTCCTAATGACATTTTTTTCTTGTTGGTGGAGGAGACCCTGCTACTCACGCCACCTATCTTTATGGGGAGGGATAATTGAGCACCAAACGTGAGCATCATCATTTGCAAAACGTGATCACTAAGTTTCTCCCTCTCTGGGAAAGGATCTGGGATAGATTATACCTTGAAGCCTCAGCAAAAGCTTAGGAGAAAAATTGAAATTCCACCTCCCTTATCCCCCCCCCCCCCCAGAAAAAAAAAAAAAACAACACAAAAAAAAAACACTTCTCTCTTCTCCCTTAACTCCCCCCCCCCCCCTCAACCCTCTCTCTCTCCTCCCCCCTGTGTTCTCCCCCCCCCCACCAGCCATCATCAAGCCCTTGCCATCATTATCTTCGTCACTAAATCCTAGTGGATACAAGACTGGAAACATTTTGCACCAATCATGCATCTTAGAACCCAAAGGAACTTCAACTATCCCAAGGCTGCGATGAAGACCCCCAGATATTGAAGATCCCTGCTCGCCCGTGGATCCATTCAGACGATAATTTCCATGATTTATCTCCTTTTTTTATTTTATTATTTTTTTGCCTCTCCCCCCCCCCCTTTGTTTAAATTTTGTTGTATCTTTCGAGCCTCCGTTTTTTGAGTCGTTACATTGTTTGTTGTTTTGGAATGAAGATTGATACATTGTTGCACCGGTTCCTATGTATATCTTCTGTTATTTCCCAGGTTTTTATTTTTTATTTTTAAAGGTAAAATAAGTATAGGATGGGAAGTTTTTGGACTGTTGGATGAGTGTGTGCAGATGACATGTGCCATGATTTGTGAATGGGGGTCAGTAGTGACAAATGAAGACGTTTCTCTGTGCAGATCTTACATTGTTTTTTTTTTTTTTTTAACTATCCTTTAATTGAATCGTCAGTCAAAAGATTGTGATGTGACGTTGTTGTTGTTTTTTTTTTTTTTTTTTGAGCCAATCAGGTCCAAACACAGATATTCCCCACATCTGGAGTAGTCAGGATAGAGGAGCAATATTAACTAATTCAAGTCTGCATCCCAGGGGAGGACACTGAGCTTAAGTGTTTTAACCAGTGATCTGCTGCCTCCTCACACAGTGCACCGAGCAGCTCAGCTGTAAAACTCCAGTGCAATCTGCTAATCTCCTCAACAGGGGGAGAAAAATAATGTGCTTATTTAGAATTGCAAGGAAATCGATTTTTTTTCCTCTTATGCTTTGAATGATTAAGATTGTTTATTTCTATCTGAAGGAAGTAAAATATCCGAGTGGAATGAAATGTAATACATAAAATGGAAGTTATTGTCATAACTGTGCAGAACTCCACTGCCTGTCCGCATGCTGGGCAATGCTAGACTTGGCTATGCTGTATGGAATCTATATGTCTTTATATTCTATCTAATAATTATAATCTATATATATGTATAATATATGTATCAGGTGTTTGTTGTTATAAAAAGAAATATATTTTCAGTTTTCTACTGTTGATTATTATTATGTAATTTACAGTCGCCCTCACATAGATGTCATAGTATGCAATGTGTGTGTATATAACACTAATATATATATATATATATATATATATATATATATATATATCCAACAGGTGTAAAAAGGTTAAAAGGCGTTACATACAAAAATATTTAAGGATAGGTGTGTATGTATATATATATTATCTATCAATCTATCTATCTATGTCTACGTCTACCTATCTATCTGTCTTTCTCATATCTAGCTGCAGTATCTACCTCATACCTATCTATCCATGTATCCATGCTTACTTCCATCCGTCTATCTGTCGGTATCTATCTATCTATCTCATATCTATCTATCTATCTATCTATCTATCTATCTATCTATCTATCTATCTATCTATATATCTCATATCTATATATCTCATATCTATCTATGTATCTATCTATTTCATATCTATGTATCTATCTAATTTACATATATCTATCTATCTGTCTATCTATCTCCACTTCCTCTTCTTTATCTATTCCTCTTTTTGCCTTTTTCCTGTCAATTTTAATATCATGTAAAAGTCTCTCAGTAATGTAACCCGATGTGAGTGATTTCCATCTTCATCCTCATCACACAATTAGTAGATTACTTTAACATAACGGTGCCATATTACTCTTTTCTATGTGACTATACAAACACAAATCCTATAGAACTTTCCATTTCCATTGCCCCTCCAGTGTCCAGGTTCTCCCTCCATTCCTCTCTGCAGACCATAGCCCCCTATAGGAGGTGAGGGGGTCCCTTCTGGAGCAGTTCACCGACTACATCAGTCGGCTGCCACCTGTGAAGCTGCAACTCTCAGCAGGTTCAGACAACCGCCAGATGAGAGGGAATATTAGGAGTTGTAGTGTTACAAAGGCTGGGAGTCACAGGTTGCAGATCAGAACTTATATAGAACGAAGTGCAAGTCCTGTAATCAGGAAGCTAGAGGAAACTGTGGAGGAGAAGTGACCAGATCACCCGCGGGGTTTTACGGTTTCTTCCTTTTTCGATGTTTGTGTATTTGCTGGTTTTTACCCTGTGATGAAATAACTTGAGAAGTGCTGCACAATATAGAACATTCTGCAGCAAAGGCAAAGAACCTCAGATGTGACCATAGTAAGTCCAGTAGGTGTCTCATCCTGGTAAGTATCTGACTGACAAGAGCAGAGCTCAGAATGTTCTAGACTAAGCTCCAAGGCAAACACTGGAAGTCAGATAGCTTTTGAAAATATTACATAATTATATTTATCTATTCATCTATCTATCTATCTATCTATCTATCTATCTATCTATCTATCTATTCATCTATTATCTATCTTATATCTATCAATCAATAATTTTATCTATATATTCATCTATTATCTATATATTTATCTATCTCTTAATCTATTATCTATCTATGTATCTATCATCCACCCTTTCATCCCTCTATCTATCTCATCTGAATCTTACATTTTTCTCTTCTTTCTTTCTTTCCTTCTTTCTTTCCATACTATAGATAACAGTATTTAGATCCCAGTGACAGGTGAAGGGTCAGTTATTCTCAGGGCTGCTATTTTTTCCTCCTGTTAAACTAATGTTTGTGTCTAGATTTTTAGGTCTAATTACCCCAAACTCTGGGACTAGTTTAGTTTTCTAATCCTCCTGGATGACTCCAAAGCTGAGAGATAGGAGAAATATGATCTGCTGTGAAATGCAATCATATCTTCTGGGCAAACACTGGAATAATGACTAATTCCAGATGGGGGGGGGTGATACTGTTGTGTTTGGCTTCCAGCTCCCCATGTCCAGGACCTGGAGCTGGGGGTGTTGTGGCACCACATCTATACTGAAGTGATCTCACATCAGTTTTGTAGGACCGGTCATGTTCTAGACAAAGGCAGGTCAAGGTGGACCCAATGGGACTGGATTATACTTCACCCCACAGTTAATAAACCTGCTTGCTTGCAGGATCTTGCTAAAAAGGAAGTTGCTCTCTTGGCTGATGGTTAAAATGACAATTGTCAGCTTTTCCACTTCTCCAAATATACTAGGCACAATGACAGATGTGAATAAGACAGAGGAAATGTTCTAATGTAAAACCACTGCTCAGAAATGTCTGAAAGCTCCAGGAAAGAAAAACCCTGAGCATATGTTGGGATCAATAGCCTGGGTCTGGACTCATCCATTCTTGTCCCTGCTTTGCAGACTCCCACCCTCCCACATTATGAGACAGGCTGGGCAGTATGGATGGAGCTGGTTACTATACAGGGACAGGAGTGTGCTGTCTGCTGAGTACATGTCAGACCTGACAGAAGGTGCCTGGGAGCAGCTGTTGCTTCCTCTGCTTGTGACTCACTTGGGAATCCCAGGTCATTCCACACAAGCCCCTAACTCTGTGTTCTCAGTCCTGCAGCCTCCCCTTCTATATGCCCTCACTGTGCCCACTCTGTGTAATCACCATTACAGGCCCAGTGCTCCCCTCTGCACTCCCACCACACACTCCCTGCTGCTCTGTGCACTCCGTGCTCCCTCCCCATCTACAATTAACTGATTAATTTCTACACTTGGGTATTCTGCCTCTGAATCTTCTCTCTACATTGAGAAATATTATAGGGGCTGTTCAGAGGAAAAAGGGTCTGCTCTTCCCTTCCAGCAACAGCACCACTCTAACTCATCAGCTATATCAGATGAATGGGGCTGAGCTGCAATACCGCACATGGCCCATGGATGAGAGTGGCGCTGTTTTCTGATAAAAGAAGGCAATTTTTAACACTGAGACAAGAGTATACTGACTACACCGATGTGGATGTAATGTAATGTAAATTTTTAATGCCTGGGAACAACAGTGAAGGCCAGGCTTACCACCACTTTGCAGAGGAGGTCAGGGAAGGTGAGTAGTTTTTCTTACCCTCAAATCTCTGGGGGGAAATATTCAAGGTGCTCCTAGATACCTGGAAGCAATATCAAGGGTGCTCTGAGATCTCTGGGGAGCAATACCCATGGTGTCCTGAGATCTCTGGGGAGCAATATCAAGGATGTCATGAGATCTCTGGGGAGCAATATTCAGGGTGCCTTGAGATCTCTGGGGAGCAAGATTTAAGATGCCCAGAGATCTCTGGGGAGCAACATTCAGGATGTCCTCAGATCTCTGGGGAGCAACATTCAGGATGTCCTCAGATCTCTGGGGAGCAACATTCAGGATGTCCTCAGATCTCTGGGAAGCAATATCAAGAGTGCCCTGAGATATCTGGGGAGCAATATTCAGGGTGCCTTGAGATCTCTGGGAGCAATATTCAGGGTACCTTGAGATTTCTGGGGAGCAACATTTAAGATGCCCTGGGATTTCTAAGGAGCAACATTCAGGGTGCCCTGAGATATCTGGGGAGCAACATTCAGGATGTCCTCAGATCTCTGGGGAGCATCATTCAGGGTGCCCTGAGATCTCTGGGGAGCAACATTTAGGGTGTCCTCAGATCTTTAGGAAGCAATATCCAGGGTGTCCTGAGATCTCTGGGGAGCAATATTTAAGATGCCCTGGTATCTTTGGGGAGCAACATTCAGGGTGCCCTGAGATCTCTGGGGAGCAACATTGAGGGTGTCCTCAGATCTCTGGAAAGCAATATCCAGGGTGTCCTGACATATCTGGGAAGTAATATCCAGGGTGCCCTGGGATCTCTCTGAAGCAATATCCAGGGTATACACTATCACTCCCACCTTATAATTATTTTGCTGTCACTGATGTGAAATGAGTCTATTGTGGAGCAGGTTAAAGTTATGGAGAGCTAATAGTAAATTACTAAACTAAAATATAGCTATAGGAGGCCTAGAGATAGCAGTCAAACCTGGGTGATGGTACCTGGGATAGCCCAAGGGCTCCTCTGCCACTTACAAGGAAACATCTCTGCGGTCCCTCCATGTAATGGTGGCATGAGCCAAAAAAGCAACTTACCCTTTAATCTCAGATCCTTCATTTTGCCAAGGTGGAAGATCCACCAAGACTTGGAAATTTTCAAATTACTATGGGTCCCAAAGTGGGACAAGGAACCAGCCGTTTAAGGGTGTTTTAGTTTTTCCCACCCCTTACCCCCTATGGGTGTATTCTATGCTTATTGTATGAAAACATTTGGGTGGGATTGCTCCTTAATGAAGTCAGTGTCCTCATGTCCAGGCTTGGTGAATTTATTACTGCACCCTGACCTGGCAGAATGAGACTGAAAGCAGCTGTTGTTTCCACCTATGAATCCAAGATCAGCCCAGGCATCTTGCAGCCTTTGCTCATCACTGGTCACAAGGAATCTGTTGCTATCTGAGTTCATTGTGTCCATCCAAAAGCTTAGTACATATGAAATGAATAAATGGTTTCTAGCATTCACCATAATCACTTCTGTTCACACAGACCCCACACCCTCAATACTCAACATTTGCACTGACCCAGAGCAGCAAATTACCTGCCAGCTCCCATTGCCATGGACAAGTAAATGCTAATAGTTACTTGGATGTCATGGGTCAATGCAAATATTGTAACTATATAAGTATATGTTTTTTGAAACATTGACATACCGCATTTGGTACTTGCTACATCTCTTGGTTGCAGACTGGAAAGTACCCCATATAAATGAAGCGGCTTGAAGCGCTTGGACACTGATGCACCCAGGTGATCTCTACTACTACTACAGTATTATGATCTTCCATATTACTGTCCTCTGGGGTCTCTGAGGCATCAGCATCTGAGCACAACTAGAACTACCCCAATAAAGGTAGGTCATTTGAATTGGGGCCTTTTCAAAAGTGTGAACATCACATCAAGTCCACACTAATACATCAATTACATTTAACTCATTCTAAAAATGTATGGGCTTTCCTGCAGAGAAATGAAACAGAGAAGAGATCCAGGAACATTGGAATCAATGTATCTATCCGTCTCTGATTCGCAACGAAGCCGAATTTCCTCGCACTTTGCAGTAACAAATCATGTTTTCCTAAAGTGGTGGCGGCACGTGTTACAAAGTGAAAGTGAGAAGCTCGTCCTATACACAGCCCTATAAAACCCTCACGATCTTCGCCATTGTCCTGTGAGCTGAGCACAGGGAGAGACGTGGCAAGTGCTCGTCTGCTAGGGACAGTGTTGTTGCAATAATCCAGCAGCCATGTTTGACATCTGTTTTAACCCTAATAATTTTAAAAGTGAAATACCATTAGGTTCATAATAGGGAGAGTTCCTGGACCTTATAGAGGGATCCACATGGGATTATGGTCATCCCCGTTGTGAATCCCTCAATTTTATTGTTTTGAGTAAGGTTTTCCCGCCTAAATGGACAGGGGCTGCTGCATACACACTCAGGCTCCCCCGACTTCCGCCAGGGAGAGACGCAACACTACTGGATGACCACGGCATCTGAAGGGTTAAAATTCCATGAGTGGCATTAACGCCAGTGGCAGAGATTAGTGCCTGGTGTCTACTCTTCAAAATAGCAGCCATGGGGCCCTCTACCCGTGGTAGCAGGCTCCATGTTTATATGCCTGTCCATCGATGTAAATTTACTGTTGGTATTTGGGAAAGGGTTTCGCAGGCTTCACACTTAGATTGGGCCACCTAGTGGGAAGAATATGATTAGGCAGATCTATCTATCTATCTATCTATTGTAAGAAGGTACCTGGAATCATCGTGGATGGAAGGTATGTGTCACCGAGGTTCCTGGCCTTGGTGAAGTAAGAGTGTCAGCAGCAGCTATTGCTAATTGACACCTTGAGAGTTAGCATGGCTGTCATACCTGATCTGGGACGGCTCTTACTGGGAGTAGTCAAAGTGCTGGGTGGGTGACTACTCCCCATGTTCCAGGCCGGGTTTTGCCAGGCATAAAAACCAGCCAGCACTGCCAGGTGTGTGGATTTACCTCCCTCTGACAGTGGAGCTCAGGAGTCTGTGTGCTGTGATCCGAGGACTGTGCTGGGATTTGAGGTTTGAGCCGGGCTGGAGGACTCAGGCCCCTCTAAAGGCGAATAGGCCGCCTATGGACTTGATGAGGCTGAACTGCTAACAGGGTGTGAATTAACACCCAGGAGAAAAGGTGACTTTTATTGTTTATGGACCTTCCTTGTGTGTGAACAAACACCAAGCCACCTGCGTCTTGTGATACACCAATGTGGGAATAAACACCGCTGTTTGATCCAAGAACTGTGTACTTTGCCTCTATACTGCATCCGCTAGTCCTAACTACCAGAGCGAATCCCCACACTATCTATCTATCTATCTATCTATCTATCTATCTATCTATCTATCTATCTATCTATCTATCATCTATCTAATTTCTTTTTTTCTTTCTTTTTTTCTTTCTTTCTTTCTGTCCAATTTATCTTGCTCTTTCATCTAGTATTTGGTGCCCATTAATAATGCTATATTTCGCCACATATGTACTTGTCTGAAACCCATGTCCCCCCCATACAACATCATATAAAAAGAGAATTATGACGCCACCAGACAACATTTAGCAGTTTTTTATGTGATAAAAGTGTTCCCTTGATACACTGGTGCACAGTCAATGGCTCATGACCTATACAGGTGTGATGATCTCGTAGTGTTCACAGTTGTGTTATAAAGTGGTAACAACTGATAGCAAGTCAACAGATAAAGGCGCACACATCCACCCAAACCCTCTACCCTTACCTGCGTTAGTTTATCCATATGGTTTGTCTTCTCCAGTCTGAAAAAAATGCAGGTTTGGGGGATGCTGTGTGACGGGAGGCACTGTAGGGGTCTGGGGCATTTTACAAAGGCACTTTATCACACACAGACTTGGTGTTTTTTTAATTAGACACATTGTAACAGCCTGATCATTACTTTTGCATGTAGGCCCACCTTGATAATCTCTGCTATAGAACTGTCAAGGACGCAGATTGGGAGGAAGGAGTGTAGATTATGAAAGCAATGTGATACAGCTGTCAAAATATGTCCACAGAGTAATCTGCTCCACTGATGTTTTAAGATGGACTCCACATCTATCTATCCATCATCTATCTATCTATACTAGAGATGAGAGCATCGATTCAATCTATTAAGAATTCATCCCAATTCAGGTGAATGAAAGAGAGAGCGCTATTGATTTCTAGGAACAATACATGCAAATTAACATTTCTTACTTCAGCTGGAAAGGTAATTTGCATATGTTTGGGTTTCTAGGAAAAATTCTAATTTTTCTTTCCTAGTAAAAAAGAAAAGAAAGTGGAGCCTTTTTCATGCCACCAGATGTTAGGCATGCTAATTTGCATATATTTTTTCCTAGAAACCAAGAGAAGTGTTGCTTGGCCTTCAAAACTCCTCAAGCATACTAGGCATTCTCCATAATAAGAAAGAGCACCCACCAGACAATTCATATATTTCCTGAAACCCAAACAAGCATATTAGACTCTCTCTTTAAGTTTAATGCATGGTTTATTGATCCCTATACAGAGCTACTGGGCTCACAGTCTATTTATCATGTTAAATGGTTTCTATCTATCTATTTATCTATCCAGTAAAGTAGATATAGGGGTCGCAGCGGTTGCAATTGTGACCAGGCTCCTAAGCTAGGGGACTCACCCCTCCTACCTGTTCTTCTCCAGGCCTGTACTGAACTGTCTGATATGGGAATCTGATGGTGAGGTCTAATATGGAGGTCTGATGGGGGTCTCATCTGAGGTTTGATATAGGGGTCTGAGGATCTTATATGGGGTCTGATTTGAGGATCTGATATGGGGGTCTGATCTGAGGTCTGATATGGGGGTCTGATCTGAAAGTTAAGGGGCTATATTTTGTACTGGCACACATTATAAGGGGGCATTTTTTGTAAGGACAATTATTACTACTGAGTGACTACGGGGAACATGATTACTGGTATTGGCACAATGGGGGCACTATTACTATTGGGGGCATTGTTAACATTAAGTGCACTCTTGCAGATAATTATTTCTATTGGTGGGACTTTGGGGAACACTATTACTGTGGGGGGCACCCTGGCACAGTATCAGCTTAGCACAATACATTTTGGGTGACATTATGTTTCCACTAATAGTGTCATGGACACTATTTGCTGAGAGCAGTTATTTTTTAGGGTTCTGTGTGCCATGAATTATTGAAGAGGGCACTTTTCGTGTGGTACTAGTATTTTCAGGCGGATTTTCTGTTTCTGCAGTATAGTATTGGAGAGCACAGCGGGCACAGTATTGGGCGTGGCAGGATGGGGTGTTGAGAAGGCGGGAGAATGATGGAAAAGTAGGAAAATAAGATGTCTTTTTGTCAAACTCTACAGACTCAAGAAACGGCTAAAAGAAATCATCATGGCAGTCTGGTCTGAATGGATAAGATGAGGAAAGAGAACATCTACATCAGTGGAGACCCCACTGGATGTAAGAGGTATGCGGGGCTGTATTGCTGTATGTTTAGTAGCTCTGTATGTAATGTTTTCTAAGTAAATGTGAGGCCTCCTGCACACAACCGTTTTTTTTCCCCGTTTACGGACCGTTTTTTGCAATCCGTATACGGAACCATTCATTTCAATGGTTCCACAAAAAAAAGGAATGTACTCCGTATGCATTTCGTTTCCCTATTTCCGCTCCGTTGAAAGATAGAACATGTCCTATTATTGCCCATATGTCTTCCGTATCCGCTCCGTTTTTGCGGAACTATCTATTGAAAATGTTATGCCCAGCCCAATTTTTTCTATGCAATTACTGTATACTGTATATGCCATACGGAAAAATGGAACGGAAACACAAAGGAAACAAAAAACGGAACAACGGATCAGTGAAAAACAGACTGCAAAACACTGAAAAAGCCATACGTTCGTGTGAAAGAGGCCTAAGTGTACTATCTATCTATTTATCTATCTATCAATCTGCCTATGTACAGTTCATGATGAATTGCCTTCCTTTCCTATTTTAGGTGGTAATATCATGTAATTCCATATAAGAGGGACATTAAACAATTGTAGGAAATATGTTCAGCGGAAATCTCCATAAAGATTCACCCTCATAATGGGCCATTATACACCCTCTAATTGTCTATACTTCCCTCTTTCTTCCCTGAAGATTGTTTTCATCCCTTTGTATATTTCACGGTAAATGTCTTTTGTCCATGGTATATATCATATCTACTGTTTGGAATATATTTTGACAGCCCAAAGCAGTTATTAAGGCTGAATGAATGGAAGAATGAAGGCGCGATGCAAGTGACCTCGGAGAGCTGACAATAACGTTTTCTTAGCATCATTGAGAAACAAGATAAGGTATGTTTCCTCGATTCTCACTTCTGACTCAGCAGTCTCATAGTTCAAAGAAAAGTCTATTACACAGGAGGTTTTTGTTCCCCTTGAAAATGCTCACTTCTACAAGCAGGAGGTTTATTTGTTTTCACATCTCTGCAACTAAAAAGAGCATTATTTTTAGGAAAACCGTGATAAAATGAGCCACTTACACCAGGCGATACACTGTGCGGCATACAGCTTGAGCAGGTGGCCAATTTCATTCAAGATATAGGGCAATTAGCACATTCAGTTTGCTATCCCAGTCCTATATGGCCCATTGCTCATTCCCTTTGCAAGAAGCTAGTACACATCGCCCCGCCATCCACCTGCCAGGTGTGCCTCGGTCTACACCGTGAACAGGAGCATCCACCTTCCAGGTGTGCCTCGGCCTACACTGTGAACAGGAGCACCCACCTTCCAGGTGTGCCTCAGCCTACACTGTGAACAAGAGCATCCACATTCTAGGTGTGCCTCGGCCTAAACTGTGAACAGGAGCATCCACCTTCCAGGTGTGCCTCGGCCTACACTGTGAACAGGAGCATCCACCTTCCAGGTGTGCCTCGGCCTACAATGTGAACAGGAGCACCCACCTTCCAGGTCTGCCTCGGCCTAAACTGTGAACAGGAGCATCCACCTTCCAGGTGTGCCTCGGCCTACACTGTGAACAGGAGCATCCACCTTCCAGGTGTGCCTCGGCCTACAATGTGAACAGGAGCACCCACCTTCCAGGTGTGCCTCGGCCTACAATGTGAACAGGAGCACCCACCTTCCAGGTGTGCCTCGGCCTACACTGTAAACAGGAGCATCCACTTTCCGGGTGTGCCTTGGCCTACACTGTGAACAGGAGCATCCACATTCTAGGTGTGCCTCGGCCTACAATGTGAACAGGAGCACCCACCTTCCAGGTGTGCCTCGGCCTACACTTGTGTACAGGATCATCCACCTTCTAGGTCTGCCTCGGCCTACACTGTGAACAGGAGCATCTACCTTCTAGGTGTGCCTCGGCCTACACTGTGAACAGGAGCACCCACTTTCCAGGTGTTCCTCAACCTACACTGTGAACAGGAGCATCCACCTTCCAGGTGTGCCTCGGCCTACAATGTGAACAGGAGCACCCACCTTCCAGGTGTGCCTCGGCCTACAATGTGAACAGGAGCACCCACCTTCCAGGTGTGCCTCGGCCTACACTCTGAAAAGGAGCATCAACCTTCCAGGTGTGCCTCAGCCTACACTTGTGAACAGGATCATCCACCTTCTAGGTCTGCCTCGGCCTACACTGTGAACAGGAGCATCCACCTTGCAGGTGTGCCTCGGCCTACACTGTAAACAGGAGCATCCACCTTCCAGGTGTGCCTTGGCCTACACTGTGAACAGGAGCATCCACCTTCCAGGTGTGCCTCGGCCTACAATGTGAACAGGAGCACCCACCTTCCAGGTGTGCCTCGGCCTACACTGTGAACAGGAGCATCCACATTCTAGGTGTGCCTCGGCCTAAACTGTGAACAGGAGCATCCACCTTGCAGGTGTGCCTCGGCCTACACTGTAAACAGGAGCATCCACCTTCCAGGTGTGCCTTGGCCTACACTGTGAACAGGAGCATCCACCTTCCAGGTGTGCCTCGGCCTACAATGTGAACAGGAGCACCCACCTTCCAGGTGTGCCTCGGCCTACACTTGTGTACAGGATCATCCACCTTCTAGGTGTGCCTCGGCCTACACTGTGAACAGGAGCATCCACCTTCTAGGTGTGCCTCGGCCTACCACTGTGAACAGGAGCATCCACCTTCCAGGTGTGCCTCGGCCTAGCACTGTGAACAGGAGCATCCACCTTCCTGGTGTGCCTCGGCCTATACTGTGAACAGGAGCATCCACCTTCCAGGTGTGCCTCGGCCTACACTGTGAACAGGAGCATCCACCTTCCAGGTGTGCCTCGGCCTACACTGTGAACAGGAGCATCCACCTTCCAGGTGTGCCTCGGCCTACACTGTGAAAAGGAGCATCAACCTTCCAGGTGTGCCTCAGCCTACACTTGTGTACAGGATCATCCACCTTCTAGGTCTGCCTCGGCCTACACTGTGAACAGGAGCATCCACATTCTAGGTGTGCCTCGGCCTAAACTGTGAACAGGAGCATCCACCTTGCAGGTGTGCCTCGGCCTACACTGTAAACAGGAGCATCCACCTTCCAGGTGTGCCTCGGCCTACAATGTGAACAGGAGCACCCACCTTCCAGGTGTGCCTCGGCCTACAATGTGAACAGGAGCACCCACCTTCCAGGTGTGCCTCGGCCTACACTGTGAACAGGAGCATCCACATTCTAGGTGTGCCTCGGCCTAAACTGTGAACAGGAGCATCCACCTTGCAGGTGTGCCTCGGCCTACACTGTAAACAGGAGCATCCACCTTCCAGGTGTGCCTTGGCCTACACTGTGAACAGGAGCATCCACCTTCCAGGTGTGCCTCGGCCTACAATGTGAACAGGAGCACCCACCTTCCAGGTGTGCCTCGGCCTACACTTGTGTACAGGATCATCCACCTTCTAGGTCTGCCTCGGCCTACACTGTGAACAGGAGCATCTACCTTCTAGGTGTGCCTCGGCCTACACTGTGAACAGGAGCATCCACCTTCTAGGTGTGCCTCGGCCTACCACTGTGAACAGGAGCATCCACCTTCCAGGTGTGCCTCGGCCTAGCACTGTGAACAGGAGCATCCACCTTCCTGGTGTGCCTCGGCCTATACTGTGAACAGGAGCATCCACCTTCCAGGTGTGCCTCGGCCTACACTGTGAACAGGAGCATCCACCTTCCAGGTGTGCCTCGGCCTACACTGTGAACAGGAGCATCCACCTTCCAGGTGTGCCTCGGCCTACACTGTGAACAGGAGCAAGTTCTAATCCAGAAAGTATTAAAAATTAGATTTGACACTTTATAGACAAATGTCATAAAATGTCCTTTTAATATTCTTCATTTTCACATCCATAGGGGACAGTATTATAGAAGAGTGAAGGAATGAAGAGTTAAATTATTCTTTACAATTAGCAAATTTAATGAACAATGCAATGAAGAAAATGTGATGAACTAATTACACCCTGTTCCTTTAAAATTGTGAAACGATAAATAGATAATAGATATATTGGCGATTGACCTATATTGATGTCAAGATCAACTGTGAATTACGTTGCATTGTGAAATGGATCAGGGCAACATAGACATGGAGGACATCCCTTTTTATGGCTGTGTAGTTGCAAAATATGGTTAGTTACACAGATTTAGGTGCATTAAGTTCAAACAAGGAAAGTCGTTAATATTTTATCTCCGATAACCTGTTCACAAACGTTAGGGGTCATGGTGTCATCTGCAAGACATTAGCTTATGCCCTATTGTTGATGTTTTGAAAATGGCACCAGGTCACTCCTCACCAACTTAAAGAGGACCTTTCACCCGGAAAAACATTGTGAACTAAGTATCATGACATATACAGCGGCGCCCAGGGATCTCACTGCACTTACTATTATCCCTGGGCGCCGCTCCGTTCTCCCGTTATGTCCTCTGGTTTCTTCGCTCAGTAGGTTATAGTAGGCGGAGACTGCCCTTGTTCTGCTGGGCGTCTCCTCCTCCTAGGCTGTAGCGCTGGCCAATCGCAGCGCACAGCTCACAGCCTGGGAGAACAAGGGCAGACTCCGCCTACTATAACCAAGAGTCCTAAGTCTCCGCCTACTATAACCTACTGAGCGAAGATACCGGAGGACATAACGGGAGAACGGAGCGGCGCCCAGGGATAATAGTAAGTGCAGTGAGATCCCTGGGCGCCACTCTATATGTCAGGATTCTTAGTTCACAATGTTTTTCCAGGTGAAAGGTCCTCTTTAATGAAAACCTTATTATGGTCATGGTTCTTGCCATTGAAAAAGCTATCCCAAAATGTGACCATGCCTCCATAAAAATCCCCTCTATTGTTGGTGGACCATACCCATCTAACTGCAGGAGAGAGAGCCGGGTAAGAGAAAGCTGTGCCCATTCCCTTCACTCATTTTTGGTGCCCCATTGGCCACAGACATGGAATATTTGACAATATTCTGTAACATCAAAACCCAGTTTCACACAATAAACCTTGTAAGAGCAAGATTTAAGGAAATTCTATATTTTCTTATTCACCAAATGACAAAATTACTTGTGGAGGTCAACCAGTTGGAATTGTATTTCACCATATTGGATGACACCTGACTCAAAAAGTCAATTACACTGGCCGGGTCTTTCATAGTCTGGAAGGGGATGGTTGGTTTTATTGGCCAGATGACTCAACAGAATCGCACCGTTTGTGGCCAGCTTTATGCTAATTAGACTATACAGTTGCCTTTAAAGGGGTTCTCTCATTTCAAACATTTGTGGTATATCACTTGTATATGCCACAAATGTCAGATAGGTGCGGGTTCCACCTCTGCCTGGAGAATGGGGCCCCCAAAGTGAAGGAGAGCGCACCACACAAGCATGGCTATCCTCTATTTACCGCTATGGGAGTTCCGACAATAGCTGAGCACTGGCCTGATTATGGAGATAGGAGCAGGTCCCAGAGGTGATACCTGCACCTATCTGACATTGCCGGCATATCCTAGAGATTTGCCACCCATATCTGAGATGACATAACCTCATAATAAACTGTACAGTGATACAAAGTACATAAAAGCTGTAAACATATGCACGTTTCTATTTGTTTACCATCAGTTTTGGATTTGCTATATGTTAATTGATCATAAGTATTAAATCTAATTTTGCATATGAACGCGCACAGAAACGGCCATTATCTCCCAGAATTATTAATGGATTATTTTTTTGTGATGAATAATTAATCTTTGGAATAATTTGTCTATCTGTGATCTTACGATTTATTTGCATATCTAATATATGATTACTTTAGTTCCATTCTCATAGGAAAAAACCATAAAGTCAATAATATTCCCCAAACTTTTCCTAAGTTCTGCTTGTAATTATTTTTAATACACATTCCAAACTTAATGGGCAGGCATGGAGGAATTACACAGTGAGTTCTTTAAAGGGAGTGTCACACAACATCCTCCTTTGCTGAATTCGTTAGGCTTTTAATCATCAAAGCAAGGGCTGTTTTTTTTAGCATTTGAAATCAAATCAATAAGATGCAAAAAAAAAGGACATGAAACTTTTTAAAAGTTTCACCTTAATTTTGAATTTTTTTGGGTTCAAACTCCACCTTAAAGATTCT
Organism: Bufo gargarizans; assembly: GCF_014858855.1. Lineage (NCBI taxonomy): Eukaryota > Metazoa > Chordata > Amphibia > Anura > Bufonidae > Bufo > Bufo gargarizans. The sequence goes on along the minus strand of NC_058087.1, from coordinate 5,954,685 downwards.
CCAGGCAAGCTGATGCACTGTGTTATCTCTGGAATAAGATCGAAGGGTGAGGAGCCTGGCACAGTGATTCTCTTTGGTGTTTTTTGTATACATATGCCATGCTCTAACCCTCATGTCCTGCACTTGGCATAATACAATGTATCAGTTTTTCCAGGAGTGTTTCTTCAGTATAAGCAATTTATAATATCAACTAAAAAGGACAAATCTTTTTGAAAACAACCCCATTAAAGGGGTCGTTCTGTTGGTTTCATAATCATTTTTTTTATTAATCTTCCCAGAGTACCCAAAATACTGCGTATTTTTGACTCATATGCCTGCTTTTTATGGCAGCACTTTCCTTTTCCTGGTTTCAGCATCACTGCATCCTGGCAGGATGTGTACATGCAGAACTTCCTGTTTTCATCAGCTTCCTGTTGGGGTTTCCAACAAAACCCAGCATGCTTTGCCCTGTAATATTTTTAAGGACTTGTTACACCTGCCACACTGTTCTCTCTGCAGTAGTAACGTCCACTAATGTTAGCCAGGCCCTCTGTAACATTACAGAGCAAAGCATGATGGGTTTGATTAGAAAACCTAGCAGGAAGCTGATGAAAGCAGGAAATTCTGCATGTAAACATCATTCCAGGATGCAGTAATGCTGCACATCGTGGAAGGAGGGCACAGACATGAAAAATAGGAATATGGGGCACAAATACGCAGTGCTTGGGTTACTCTGAGCAGATAACAGAAAATTGGGAAACCGGAGCACTCTTTTAAGACTTTAAACTCCACCCTATAGACTTGTCCAGAAACAGAAAAAAAATCCCTTTTGGCATTGTGTGATGCTCCTCAATGCAGAGGCCAAAAGAAGAGCAGCATTTTTTGTTCTGTTTACATGGTTGTGGTCCTGTGTTGGTGGCCTTTGTTGCTATTACCCTTGCATTTCCATATGCAACCCTTCGCCTAATTTTACGGCAGAAAGCCACTTAAAGTGGTCACCATGAAGTGGCCAGAGAGCTTATACAGTCTGACCAAAATGTCTAGTAAGAACCTCAGGGTCATTTTTCAGCAGCGATGCACAAGTGAAGACATTGTATATACTGACCCTGCATTTTTCTCTATTTTTGCAAAATATATAATTTATTTACATACAAATGTATGTCATAAATGAAGATAATAAAAATAAAAAAAATATTCAAAGGTAACAATACAAAAGTAAGCAAGAAGTCAAAGAAACTCTTTGTTTCAGGACAGGATGTACACATCAATAATGTACAAAGGTGGAAAGCCCCTTTCATCAAGAAGGTTAATTACGGAACAAATTCCCTTTAAAATAAATGTTTTCCCATAAGATTATATTCACATCTGTGTTGTAGTTTCTGCATTTAACAGTGGGATGACAGTAGGGGGAAGGGAATTGCAACTTTTCTGAGCATGTTTCTGGGGCCAAACAATAGTTTTCATAACCTAATTTGAATATAATACTTGTTCCAGCATAGAACCTGACCCTTAATGGTGAAGAATGTAAAATGATAAAATAACACCACCATAATAACTTCATAAATTAATAATTAATGAATTACAATGCTAATCTTGTATTATCCATATAGATATTATTACTACATTACATTATCTTCTTGACTACGCCATGCTTACTGTCCTCGAGATTAAGACTAGGTTACCTGCTAGAAGCTGCAAGACGATTGACACTATTACTGTGTCAATGTCTGCACCACGTCTACCCACTTCAAAGGCCGTAATGTAACCACCGAGCTTCTGCACACAAAAAAAAGTGAGAGTAAAATAACACCAAACCACACCCAGAACCACACCGCGCCTCACACCTTCCTCTTCTTCACCTGATGGGAGGAATCAGAGCTTAGCATTTAACCACTGCTCAGACGCTTCACATCTCTGATTTACACTCCTATCCCAAAGGGCAAAAGCTACACTAAGTATATAAAATAAAAATATATATAAATAATAAATAAAAGAAATGTATAGATGATGTTTTCAGTCATTAAATTATTTACTAATGTACTGTATTCCTTTCTTCTTTAATTTATTCTAAAATATGCCTGATTTTTGGTATTCCTTTCTTCATTCACCACTTTTGACATTCATTCTGAAACACTCATAGACTTTGTCATTTATTATCTCTGCAACATTCATTCCTTTAACCCATTCATCTTGAAACATTCTTTTTTTTTGTAGCGCGGTCATTCATTCACTTATTCTTCAGCATTCAGTCCTTTAGTCATTTATTCTACTTGCATTCATCCATTCTATATGTCTAAAGTAATGCATTTTACTGGAAGAATAAGGAAAGGAATAACACATTCAGTAAGGCTACTTTCACACTAGCGTTCGTCGGCCCGCTCGTGAGCTCCGTTTGAAGGGGCTCACGAGCGGACCTGAACGCTTCCGTCCAGCCCTGATGCAGTCTGAATGGATGCGGATCCGCTCAGACTGCATCAGTCTGGCGGCGTTCAGCCTCCGCTCCGCTCGCCTCCGCACGGACAGGCGGACAGCTGAACGCTGCTTGCAGCGTTCGGGTGTCCGCCTGGCCGTGCGGAGGCGTGCGGATCCGTCCAGACTTACAATGTAAGTCAATGGGGACGGATCCGTTTGAAGATGCCACAATATGGCTCAATCTTCAAGCGGATCCGTCCCCCATTGACTTTACATTGAAAGTCTGGACGGATCCGTACGAGGCTATTTTCACACTTAGCTTTTATATGCTAATATAATGCAGACGGATCCGTTCTGAACGGAGCCTCCGTCTGCATTATTATGATCGGATCCGTTCAGAACGGATCCGATCGAACGCTAGTGTGAAAGTAGCCTAAACTGTATTCCTTTAGACATTCATTCTGCAACATTTCTATTTGTTTAGCAAAATTCATTCAATTTGTCTTAATTCCATTTTTGCAACATACGCCCCATTAATCATGTATTGTGTTCCTTCTAGGGGTGTAACTATGAGTCATAGGGCCCCATAGCAAAATAAGTTGGGGCCCCAACACCTAATGTAAGAGATTTTTGATTGCTTCTTTTTTTATTCTTTTTGTAATGAAGAAATGGAAATAAAGAATAAAAAAAAAGAAATGTAAAACAGCAGCATAAGCAGCAAAAGGTATGTAAAACATGTTGGAAAACCCACATAATAGCAAACACTTTTATATTGTTATTCCCCACAAAAAGGAACAATCTTGCACCTGACTGGTCCCTCAACCTCTGGATCCAATAGCAAGTGCTATGGCTATAGCTATGCCAATATTTCCCTCCTTACTTCTCTCCTTCCTTTCTTCCTCCATTCTACTTACCTTCATTTCTACTCTTCTTTCATTCCTTTCTACCCTCTTAAGGTCCTTCTTCCTTCCTTCCATTCTTCCTACCTACCTATCTTCCTTACATCCTACCTACCTTCCTTCCATCCTTCCTTCCTTCCATCCTTCCTTCCATCCTACCTACCTGCCTACCTTCCTTTCTTCCCTCCTATGGTCCTTCTTCCTTCCTTCCTTCCTACCTACCTTCCATCCTACTTACCTTCCTTCCTTCCTTTCTTCCCTCCTATGATCATTCGTCTTTCCTTCCTTCCTAACTACCTTCCATCCTACCTTCCTTCCTTCCATCCTACCTACCTTCCTTTATTCCCTCCTATGGTCATTCTTCCTTTCTTCCTACCGACCTACCTTCCATCCTACCTACCTACCTTCCTTCCTTCCATGCTACCTACTTACCTTCCTTCCTACCTTCCTTCCTTCCTTCCCTCCTATAATCATTCTTCCTTCCTTCCTACCTTCCTTCCTTCCATCGTACCTTCCTTCCTTCCTTCCATCCTACCTACCTACCTACCTTCCTTCCTTCCATGCTACCTACTTACCTTCCTTCCTACCTTCCTTCCTTCCTTCCCTCCTATGATCATTCTTCCTTCCTTCCTACCTTCCTTCCTTCCATCGTACCTTCCTTCCTTCCTTCCATCCTACCTAGCTACCTTCCTTCCTTTCTCTCTTCCGTCCTATGGTCCTTCTTCCTTCCATCCTACCTACCTTCCATCCTACCTACCTACCTTCTTTCCTTCCATCCTACTTACCTTCCTTCCTTTCTTCCCTCCTATGGTCCTTCTTCCTTCATTCCTTTTTCCCTTCTTCCCTCTCATCATTCATTCTGCAAACCAAATTTATATATCATTACATATTGTCCACTATGTTCAAAAAACTTTTTAACCCATGCATATTTTACTTGTAACATTTTATTGTTAGCATGAAACGACCAAATTTTGTAGAATAAATGACAAAATGATAATTTGCAGTCTGATCAGTTATTGCTATAATTGTTACGATCTCATTATAGTGAATACAGCAACTGTTTATTAGTTTTTGCTGTGACAGAGCTGATTTTTCTTCTGGAACTATTCCCACCAATAGCCGTAAATCCTAAGCGCTTTCCAAAAAAGTTAATCTTATGAAGCTGCGCACTCAAAGACAGTCAGCTTAAAATGCCTGAAATCAGGGAACAATAAATTGGATTCAACTGCACAGAAAATGAAGAGACTTTAGGGTTAGCGTTCCTTTAAGTGGATGATCAGTTGCTTCTCCTTTCTCTGCTGACCGTAGAATTGGTTTGAAGAATCCGGCTCTGTTACAAGTGTCCCTACACAAGTAGATATTGATGTATTTTGAAGTGCATCTCACACGTAGCATATGCGATGTGTGCCACTTCTTATTTCCTGTGTACAGAATAGCTGATGTGCGCGGCAGATGAGGTAGGCGTGCGAGAAATGTTGTGACAGTGTTGGAATATGACAATTGGGGATCTTTACTTGTTTTTCCTAGAAATCTTTCAACAATCTTAATGTGGCATCTCGAGATCTGTCTCATCTAAACACAATATCACTTGACACATGACGGCTGCTTTTTTATTCTTCAAAATGAGCAAGGAAAATTTCTGACTTGTGTAGGTTCTACTGGCAGGAAAGGATCCCACGGAGAGGAGTGCAAAGGGAATTTTCTATGGGATCAGTGTCTGATTAATGGGAGCTCCATTGCTGGGACCCCCACCAATTACAAGAACGGGGTCCGGTGTCCCTCCAAGTAAATGGAATGGCAGTCAAGCATTCCTGCTGCCAGTCTGCCGAGTGCTGTGCTTGGCTTCTCTTCGGAAGCCCAATAGTCCTACCCAGGGGTGTAGCTATAGGGGGTGCAGTGGTAGCAGTCGCTCCCGGGCCCAGGAGCCTGAGGGGCCCAAAGACCCTTGTGCCACATAAGAAGACACTGGTATTATAGAAAGTGTATGCAATTTACACCTCTGGCTGGACAGAAGGGGTTAGGTTAAGAATTTGGTATAGAGAAGGTTGGGGTGCAGTTTCAATTTTTGCCTCATGCAGCACGAAGGTTTGAGGGAAGGGGGGCCCAAGCTGAACTCTTGCACCAGGGCCCATGAGCCTTTAGCTACGCCCCTGGTCCTACCTATTACAGGAACCCCAATTACCAAGTGCATTTTATTGTAGAAGAGGGACCTGCTAATGACTGCCATCTCTGCATCCCCCATCGATATGCCCCTTGTGATGGGCTGTGGCTCTCCTACAAGTGTCGCTGTGCTGTTTAGTGGGAAACCCTGGGGTCTGGACCCACTGAATGCACATTGATGACCTGTTCTATGTGTAAACGGAGGACAGCTACAGTATGCAATTAAAGTGCAAAAATGTGCATTGCCCTCTGTTGTGTTGACCCCACTGTGCACACTGCTGAGCAGCTCAGTGTGGCTGCCCCTACATTGTGATTGAAAGCTTTTCTACGCACTTAGGGTATGGCCACACAGTCAGGTTTTTTGGATGCAAAAGCCAAAACCAGGAGCAAATTCAAAAAAGAGGAATAGTCATATCTGTCCTGTTTACTTTTTCTCCTTTTATCAACCACTCCTGATTTTGTCTTCCAAAACTGCACGCAGAAACCTGACCATGTGGCCGAAGCCTTACAGTTCTGTTCTGAAACTGCAGTTTTTGTTAGGCCACGGTCCTTTGCTGATAGATCACTGTATACAGCAGGCATGGCCAACCTCCGGCTCTCCAGCTGTTGTAAAACTACAACTCCCACCATGCCCTGCTGTAGGCTGATAGCTCTAGACTGTCCGGGAATGATGGCAGTTGTAGTTTTGCAACAGCTGGAGAGCCTCAGGTTGGCCAGCCCTGGTATACAGGGTCTGTGATTTCCTGCCCTCCAGCTGTTGGAAAGCTGCTAACCCCAGCAGGCTACATTTCCTTCAGAGCAAGTGTGCATGCTGGGAGTTGTAGTTTCACAACAACTGGAGTGCTGAGGGATGCTGACCCCCTGGTATACAGTCATCAGCTTTATACGGAGAGGACAAGTGTAACCAGTTTCATACTGATGGTGCCCAGCCTGCATTTGAAGCCATGGCCTCTTTGCCACTCTGAAGCCCATGCCATGCCGGAAAAAAACACTGTAGGTCTCACAAGCTTTGGTCCAGTCTGTCCACTTTGCACTGGGTTATTACGATGACGGTAGTGATTATTGTGCGGTGGTCGCTGGAACCGTTGCATCAGTCCCCGGTGTCAGTTAACGGTCAGTGGACGTATGCTGCAAATCAGTAAATCAGATCTGTGAAAGACAGTGACCACAAATCTAGCGCTGAGTACGTTTAGCCGCCTGAGCGGAATGAAAGAGACCTGTTATCTGCGGACTTATGTAAGACAGTCATGTGGCTATAGATTTTCACTCGGAAAGAGTCAGAATCTCCTGCATCATGACACATCGCCTTGTGACTTCTTTTCTTCTTCTTTTTTTTAAGATCTTTTAAGGGCGTCACCCAAACAATGAGGACATCCAGAGCTGAAAAAAACTGTCACCTAAGGATCTGCATGACATCGACATGGCTGCAATTGCAGGGCTTGTCACCCAGCTTTCCTAGACTCTCCTGTCCGGGCTTTTATGACTGATGACCTATTCTCAGGATAGGTCATCAATGTCAGATCAGTGGGGGTCCAACACCCGGCGTCAACGCCGATCCGCTGTATGAGGAGACGGCACGTGCACCTCCCTTCTCTCTTCCTGTTCGCTGCTGCTGTCTATGGCAGGACCCCGCCGATCCTGAGCATAGTCATCAAGAATAAAAGCCCGAAGAACCCCTTTAATGCAATGATTTCTGTCCCATTGCCATAACAATATTATTATTATTACTTATTATTAACGCGCCATTCATTCCATAGCGCTGTACATATGATAAGCGGTGCACATACATAATACAGACAATTGCACTAAGCATGAACCAGACGAGTTACAGACTGGTAGAGAAGGAGAGAGGGCTCTGCCCGCGAGGGCTTACAATCTACGTGGTGTGGGAGAAGGACACAGTAGGTGCGGGTGAAGCCAGGGGCGAACACAGACAGCAGAGGGCCCCTGTGCAAAGAATGTGCCTGGCTCCCCCCCCCCCAAGCCAAATTCGGCAACCTAACCTATTCCGTCCTAGCATTACTTATAGCAATACAAAACATACAGAGTAAGGCTCCATTCACACGTCCGCAACGTATCCGCAACGGATCCGCAAAACACGGACAGCAGCAATGTGCATTCCGCATTTTGCGGACCGCACATTGCTGGCACTAATTGAATATGCCTGTTCTTGTCTGCAATTGCGGACAAGAATAGGACATGTTCTATTTTTTTGCGGAACGGAAGTGCGGACCCAGAAGTGCGGATCCACATCGTGCTGCCCCATAGAAATGAATGGGTCCGCAATTCCGTTCTGCAAAATGCGGAACAAAATTGCTGACGTGTGAATGGAGCCTAAGGCTCCTTTCACACCTGCGGCACTACGCTCCGGCCACCTGATCCGGCAGGGAATGCATGGAATTGACCGGACACAAACTCAGGCATGCAGCGGTTTGTGTCCCGCTGATTCTCTGTATTTTTGCCAGATTGTAGCCGATCTCTGCCAGACCACATTATAGTTAATTGGGCCGGTGGACATTCTGTCTGCATCCAGCAGTGCTGGAGCATTCCGGCAGGCTGTTCTCTGCTGGAAGTGCCTGCCAGATTCACTAACTCAGATGTGAAGGTAGCAAATTACAGCTCTACATACCTCTTACATCCAGGGACGTCTTCGTTGATGTAGATGTTCTCTGTCCTCATCTTCTTCATTCAGACCAGACCGCCATGATGATTTCTCCCAGCCATCTCTACTCTCTTGCGAGTTTGACAGGCATCTTAGTTTCCTAGTTTTCCATCACCTTCCCACCTATTGAACACCCCATCCTGCCACCTCCAATACTGTGCCCGCTGTGCTCCCTATACTGGTTACACACAGATAGTTCCCCTTCAATAATTATTGGCACACAGTGTCCTAGGAAAATTACTGCACCCAGGAAACAGAGTCCCTGACACTAATAGTGTAAACATAATGTTCCCCAAAAATAATTGTGCTAAGCTGATACTGTGCCAGGGTACCCACCAAAGTAACAGTGCTCCCCAAAGTCCCACCAATTGAAATAATTATCTACCAGACAACACATAGTAATAATAGTGCCCATACAGTAATAATGTCCCCACTGTGTCCCAGAAGAAATAATGCTCCCGTAGTGCTCATACTAGTATTCAAGTGCCTCATAGTCCCTCAACTGTAATAAAGCCCACCATAAATCCCCCGGTAGTAATATTTCTCTTTATAATGTGTAACAGTAGAAAAATGCCCCCTTATAATGTGAGCCAGTACATAAAAATGCCCTGTTGTGTGGCAGTATAAAAAATAACTCCTCTTAGTGCCCCCTGTAAAGCTAATGTCCGCATAGCATTTCCACCCGTTTTCAGCGAGTTAATGTCCCCATAGTACCCTCATAATGTGTGCCAATGCTCCCTACTGTGTGCCCCAAAAAAACTTTTAGGGCCCCCACTTGAGCCAAGGTCCCCATAGTGCCCTATAATTTGAGCCAGTATAAAATACTCCTATATTGTGCGCCTCCCCTTGTCCCCATGGTGCCTGACAATGTGCCAGTATAAAATGCCCCCATAATGTGTGCCAGTATATAAGATAGGGTCACCAGTAGATGCCCCCATAGTGCTTCCCCCTTTTCCATAGTGCCCCCCATGTGTGCTAGCATATAAGATAGGGCCCCCATAGTGCTCCTCCCCCTCCATAGTGCCCCCCATGTCTGCTAATATACAAGATAGAGCCCCAGAAGATGCCCCCATATTGCTCCTCTCCCCCTTCTCCATAGTGCCCCCCATGTGTGCCAGTATATAAGATAGGGCCCCCATAGTGCTCCTCATGTGTGCCAGTAACTAAGATAAGGCCCCCCATAGTGCTCCTCACCCTCCATAGTACCCCCATGTGTGCCAGTATATAAAATAGGGGCCCAATAGTGCTCTCCCCCTCCATAGTGCCCCCCATGTGTGTCAGTATTTAAAATAGGGCCCCCATAGTGCTCCTCCCCCTCCACAGTGCCCCCCATGTGTGCCAGTATATAAAATAGCGCCCCCATAATGCTCCCCATGTGTGCCAGTAACTAAGATAGGGCCCCCCATAGTGCTCCTCACCCTCCATAGTGCCCCCCATGAGTGCAAGTATATAAAATAGAGGTCCAAAAGTGCTCTCCCCCTCCATAGTGCCCCCCATCTGTGTCAGTATTTAAAATAGGGCCCCCATAGTGCTCCTCCTCCTCCATAGTGCCCCCCATGTGTGCCAGTACATATGATAGGGCCCCTAGTAGATGCCCCCATGAGTGCCAGATAGGGCCCCTAGTAAAGTATATATAAAAAATAAATAAACTCACAAACTTACCTACTTGCCGCTTTTAGCTCAGGCGGCGTGATGACGTCATTGCGCCACCTGCACCGGCCTCTGATAGTCTATAGGCATGAGGCCTGCAGCCTATGAGAGGACTGGGGAGGGGAGACGCTCAGGGCCGTCTTTAATATTGATTGGACCCTGGGCAAGCATTTACTTGGGCCCCCTGGATCCCGCCTTCCCACACCCTAGCAGGCAATCAGGCCCTCCACCACTATATATAATATAGCTTACAGTGAATGACTGTAAATACTTCCAGTTCTGAAGACTCCAGCGGCTCAGGATCAGTGCTCTGGTATAACAGCCCCTGTCACCTTTTCCTGATGTAATCTTCACAAAAAAAGCTCCACAGTTAAGGCAAACTCCTCCTGCAGCAACACTCCGGGTAGAAAGGACCTTTGATTAACTCATAGCCATGTGACCAGTAATATTGCTAGGTTACTGTTCACATGGTGATGATGTCATCTAAGGTCCTTTCTCCTAAGAGAATCACAGCTCTCACAGTTCGCTGCCTGGAGTGCCGGCAGGCAGGCATGGCAAAGCAGCCCCCCCACTATGTAGCTGACAGCCTGACACCCGGGGCAGTGGCCAGCAGGGCTCAAGAGGGAGCTGCCTTGGGCCCCCCAGGAGCAACTGGGCCTGGAGCAGCTGCCCCTTTTGTCCCTTGTTAAAGATGGCTTTGGAGACGCCTCTCCCTTGACCCACGGCAGCATCCATCTGTATTGCTGTCCTAAGGACACACAATGGAAGCACTCATCTCCCCCTGCCGCCGGCTGCACAGGCGGTATGTCCGCCCCTGGGTGAAGCAATACAAAACAAATCCCTTTAAGTGGTCTTTGGACCTCTCAAGCACCAGCACCTGGGCATCACTGTAACCTCAGCACCCTCTATAGCAGGGATGGCCAACCTGCAGGTCTCCAGCTGTTGTAAAACTACAACTCCCAGCATGCCCTGCTGTAGGCTGATAGCTGTAGTTAGTCTGGGCATGCTGGGAGTTGTAGTTTTGCAACAGCTGGAGAGCCTCAGGTTGGCCATCCCGCTCTATAGCTACCCTCTATATGATTTATTGCAAAAATTCAACAATTAATTATTTAAAATGAAAGTGATCATGACATGAAGTAGTGATCATGGAGGCAGATAGGTTTCCTGTCAGTAACTAATTGAAAAATGCTCTCCATGCCTGCTAACAGAGACCAATAGATTACATTTGCTGTATATTTTTTTCTGAAACAGCAGTCAATGGATGAATATTGGCTATTTTCCCTTGTCATTGCAACGACCGGGTCAGACCGCAGGGGAAACACATGGGGCTGCGGTGGGCCAATGAGGGTAGTAGTTCATGTACTCATGGTTAGCAGAGTCTCCCTGGGCCGGCATGCAGTGATAGGGAGGACAACACTAAATCCTCCGGGGCACTCTCTATTGCAGGGAACACCTGCCAGATGCAAGTTGAGGTGCCCTTGATAGTAATGGGTATGCTTAGGGTGCTTTGGTGGCTGGGCCCCTGTGTTCATGATGCCAGCACTGTAAGGTACAAATGTTGAGTGTAGTAGTAGAAATAACGAGGAGTTGTAATCAAACAGTTGAACAGTTACTGAATCAATTGTCTTCAGTTAGTCAGTACAGATACAGTTCATTTGTATGGCATGAGTGATGACTCAGTAGTATTCCTTTTATCAGGTTTAGGCAATTGTCAGTTAGGGAGTTGTCTGGTACTTTAGCTTTACAGGCGAAGAATAATTAGATTTACTTTAAGTCCACTTTCCATAGCACTCAGGTACTAAATATACTGTTTTCTATTTATCTTGAGCTATCCAATAAGGGCGTTTCTCCCTCGTGGCAGGCAAACTCTCTGCGACATTATTTGCAGGATGCTCTCCTGAAGTATTCAGGTTCACTATATCCGGGAAGGCTTCTAGTGAATAAGGACAACTTGGTGCCTTGGTAATCTGGTTGTGTCCAGGAAGTTGGAAAGTTACTCTTGGTCACTTGTGCTTGTGAAGTCCATAGGCCAGACTCAGCTCTAACCTTCACTAGACTTGCTTCATATTTAGACGTAGACTTACTGTCCAGTGCTAAGCTGCTGTAACTACTCTTAGTTTGTCCTCTCCAGGATTGATCAGGTCCCAGAGGAAAGGAATTGCAGCTACATAGTGGATAAGGCCTCTTTCACACTTGCGTTGTCCGGATCCGGCGTGTACTCCACTTGCCGGAATTACACGCCGGATCCGGAAAAACGCAAGTGTACTGAAAGCATTTGAAGACGGATCCGTCTTCAAAATGCGTTCAGTGTTACTATGGCAGCCAGGACGCTATTAAAGTCCTGGTTGCCATAGTAGTAGTGGGGAGCGGGGGAGCGGTATACTTACAGTCCGCGCGGCTCCCGGGGCGCTCCAGAATGACGTCAGAGCGCCCCATGCGCATGGATGACGTGTCCATGCGATCACGTCATCCATGCGCGCGGGGCACCTTGACGTCACTCTGAAGCGCCCCGGGAGCTGCACGGACGGTAAGTATACTGCTCCCCCGCTCCCCACTACACTTTACCATGGCTGCCAGGACTTTAGCGTCCCGGCAGCCATGGTAACCATTCAGAAAAATCTAAATGTCGGATCCGGCAATGCACGGAAACGACGTTTAGCTTAAGGCCGGATCCGGATCAATGCCTTTCAATGGGCATTAATTCCGGATCCGGCCTTGCGGCAAGTCTTCAGGATTTTTGGCCGGAGCAAAAAGCGCAGCATGCTGCAGTATTTTCTCCAGCCAAAAAACATTCCGGTCCGGAACTGAAGACATCCTGATGCATCCTGAACGGATTTCACTCCATTCAGAATGCATTAGGATAAAACTGATCAGGATTCTTCCGGCATAGAGCCCCGACGACGGAACTCTATGCCGGAAGAAAAGAACGCAGGTGTGAAAGAGCCCTAAGGCCTGTTTTTCTCCTCAATACACTTGTTTTCCTACATTACTCTGAGCTAGCTAATTCCTGTTCTAAACACACCCCCAGCTATATATCATGTGGCGCCAGCACCACCTAGGGGCGAATGGGTGTAATGACAATGCCAGCCTGACAATAGGAAATACCATACATTGCAAATACATTAGATAAATAAGCAGATGTTTAAAGTGTCCCTTTTACACACATATGTGGGACGCTGCATCATGTCCCAAGGCTTGTTAAAAAGTTGGACTTTGACTCATAGGGAGCCACTTTCAGAAGGTGGCACTAGTGAGATGGTTCTCTTTCCTTGGAAGGTTCCTCTTTGCATATTTTGTTCCCAAGGAGCATTGCCTATAAGTCTCCATGCACAGCTGTCATCTGTAAGGAGATTCAGCCCCCTGCCTAAGCTGCATTCTGATTGATACACGGCCTCCGCTTGATATCGGTCTGCAGACAGTCCGTGCCTCCATGTTGCTTGTGTAAACAGCGAGAGCCCTGACACCTGTTTATTGAACTCAAATGATTTCTGCGGCTTTTCAAATATTGCCTCCAATTATCTGTGTTTTTGTGCATTTCAGGCTTTTCACTAATAACAATGTGTTGACTAAAATTTGACATAACCGAGAGCTTCAGATTTCAAGAAGTCTAATTAACGCTGTTCTTAAATAGCGATTACCTCACCTTCTACTATATATTTATATATAACATATCTGAGATAGATACATAGTGGATGTAATATTTCATGTAGATTCACATGTTCTGAATGTTTTCTTTAAAACCTATTTCTGACTATTTATTTACTTACTTTAATAGCGCTGACATGTTCCACAGCGATTTACACACATTACCGTCACTCACAATCTAGATTCCCTGTCAGTATGGGCTTTGACCTGTGGGAGGAACCCACACAAATACAGGGAGAACATGGAAACTCAATATTGTCCTTGGTCAGATTTGAACCTAAGACCCCAGGACTCCAATATACCAATGTAAACTACTGAGCCACCATGCTGTCTATATCTATCTATCTCATATCTATCTAATATCTATCTATCTATCTATCTATCTATCTATCTATCTATCTATCTATCTATCTCTATCTATCATCTATCTCTCTATCTATCTATCTATCTATCTATCTATCTATCTATTATCTAATATCTATCTATCTATTATCTAATATCTATCTATCTATCTATCTATCTATCTATCTATCTATCTATTATCTAATATCTATCTATCTATCTATCTATCTATCTATCTCATATCTATCTAATATCTATCTATCTATCTATCTATCTATCTATCTATCTGTCTACTATCTCTATCTATCATCTATCTATCTATCTATCATCAGAACTGCCCGCTGGATCCACCGATTTTGATGTGACTGAAAGCATTTGTGAGACAGATCCGGATGCGGATCCGTCTCACGAATGTATTGCAAGAACGGATCCGTCTCTCCGCTTGTCATGTGGACAGACGGATCCGTCTTGATTTTTTTTAAACATTTTTACCGGTCTGTGCAAGGACGGATCCAGCACTAATACAATTCTAAGGGCAAAAATGCCGGATCCGGCATTAAGGCAAGTCTTCAGTTTTTTTCGCCGGAGATAAAACCGTAGCATGCTACGGTTTTAATTTTTGCCTGATCAGTCAAAACGACTGAACTGAAGACATCCTGATGCAAACTGAATGGATTACTCTCCATTCAGAATGCATGGGGATAAAACTGATCAGTTATTTTCTGGTATAGAGCCCCTGGGACGGAACTCTAAGGGCTCTTTCACACCTGTGTTATTGTCTTCCGGCATAGAGTTCCGTCGTCGGGGCTCTATGCCGGAAGAATCCTGATCAGGATTATCCTAATGCATTCTGAATGGAGTGACACTTTCAAAGTTTTCCCAATTTTTGGGACTGACTGACCTTCATTTCTTAAAGTAATGATGGCCACTCGTTTTTCTTTACTTAGAATTTGTATTATGGCAAGAAAAAAGCAGCTAACAGTCTATTCAGTAGGACTATCAGCTGTGTATCGGCCTGACTACTCCACAACGCAACTGATGGTCCCAACCCCATTTATAAGGCAAGAAATCCCACTTATTAACCCTGACAGGGCACACCTGTGAAGGGAAAACCATTTCAGGTGACTACCTCTTGAAGCTCATCAAGAGAATGCCAAGAGAGTGCAAAGCAGTAATCAAAGCAAAAGGTGGTACTTTGAAGAACCTAGAATATGACATATTTTCAGTTGTTTCACACTTTTTTTGTTATGTATATAATTCCACATGTGTTAATTCATAGTTTTGATGCCTTTAGTGTGAATCTACAATTTTCATAGTCATGAAAATAAAGAAAACTCATTGAATGAGAAGGCGTGTCCAAACTTTTGGTCTGTACTGTATATATATATATATAACACAGTTGCAGGAAAAAGTATGTGAACCCTTTGGAATGATATGGATTTCTGCACAAATTGGTCATAAAATGTGATCTGATCTTCATCTAAGTCACACCAATAGACAATCACAGTCTGCTTAAACTAATAACACACAAAGAATTAAATGTTACCATGTTTTTATTGAACACACCATGTAAACATTCACAGTGCAGGTGGGAAAAGTATGTGAACCTCTAGACTAATGACATCTCCAAGAGCTAATTGAAGTGAGGTGTCAGCCAACTGGAGTCCAATCAATGAGATGAGATTGGAGGTGTTGGTTACAGCTGCCCTGCCCTATAAAAAACACACACCAGTTCTGGGTTTGCTTTTCACAAGAAGCATTGCCTGATGTGAATGATGCCTCGCACAAAAGATCTCTCAGAAGACCTACGATTAAGAATTGTTGAATTGCATAAAGCTGGAAAGGGTTAGAAAAGTATCTCCAAAAGCCTTGCTGTTCATCAGTCCACGTTAAGACAAATTGTCTATAAATGGAGAAAGTTCAGCACTGCTGCTAGGAGTGGCCGTCCTGTAAAGATGACTGCAAGAGCTCAGCACAGACTGCTCAATGAGGTGAAGAAGAATCTTAGAGTGTCAGCTAAAGACTTACAAAAGTCTCTGGCATATGCTAACATCCCTGTTAGTGAATCTACAATACATAAAACACTAAACAAGAATGGATTTCATGGGAGGATACCACAGAGGAAGCCACTCCTGTCCAAAAAAAACATTGATGCACGTTTACACTGCACAAGAGCACCTGGATGTTCCACAGCAGTACTGGCAAAATATTCTGTGGACAGATGAAACCAAAGTTGAGTTGTTTGGAAGAAACACACAACACTATGTGTGGAGAAAAAGAGGCACACCAACATCAAAACCTCATCCCAACTGTGAAGTATGGTGGTGGGGATGCTTTGCTGCATTAGGGCCTGGACGGATTGCTATCATCGAAGGAAAAATTAATTCCCAAGTTTATGAAGACATTTTGCAGGAGAACTTAAGGCCATCTGTCCACCAGCTGAAGCTCAACAGAAGATGGATGTTGCAACAGGACAACGACCCAAAGCATACAGGGAGTGCAGAATTATTAGGCAAGTTGTATTTTTGAGGATTAATTTTATTATTGAACAACAACCATGTTCTCAATGAACCCCAAAAACTCATTAATATCAAAGCTGAATATTTTTGGAAGTAGTTTTTAGTTTGTTTTTAGTTTTAGCTATTTTAGGGGGATATCTGTGTGTGCAGGTGACTATTACTGTGCATAATTATTAGGCAACTTAACAAAAAACAAATATATACCCATTTCAATTATTTATTTTTACCAGTGAAACCAATATAACATCTCAACATTCACAAATATACATTTCTGACATTCAAAAACAAAACAAAAACAAATCAGTGACCAATATAGCCACCTTTCTTTGCAAGGACACTCAAAAGCCTGCCATCCATGGATTCTGTCAGTGTTTTGATCTGTTCACCATCAACATTGCGTGCAGCAGCAACCACAGCCTCCCAGACACTGTTCAGAGAGGTGTACTGTTTTCCCTCCTTGTAAATCTCACATTTGATGATGGACCACAGGTTCTCAATGGGGTTCAGATCAGGTGAACAAGGAGGCCATGTCATTAGATTTTCTTCTTTTATACCCTTTCTTGCCAGCCACGTTGTGGAGTACTTGGACGCGTGTGATGGAGCATTGTCCTGCATGAAAATCATGTTTTTCTTACCTTGCAGACTTCTTCCTGTACCACTGCTTGAAGAAGGTGTCTTCCAGAAACTGGCAGTAGGACTGGGAGTTGAGCTTGACTCCATCCTCAACCCAAAAAGGCCCCACAAGCTCATCTTTGATGATACCAGCCCAAACCAGTACTCCACCTCCACCTTGCTGGCGTCTGAGTCGGACTGGAGCTCTCTGCCCTTTACCAATCCAGCCATCTGGCCCGTCAAGACTCACTCTCATTTCATCAGTCCATAAAACCTTAGAAAAATCAGTCTTGAGATATTTCTTGGCCCAAACTTGACGTTTCAGCTTGTGTGTCTTGTTCAGTGGTGGTCGTCTTTCAGCCTTTCTTACCTTGGCCATGTCTCTGAGTATTGCACACCTTGTGCTTTTGGGCACTCCAGTGATGTTGCAGCTCTGAAATATGGCCAAACTGGTGGCAAGTGGCATCTTGGCAGCTGCACGCTTGACTTTTCTCAGTTCATGGGCAATTATTTTGCGCCTTGGTTTTTCCACACGCTTCTTGCGACCCTGTTGACTATTTTGAATGAAACGCTTGATTGTTCGATGATCACGCTTCAGAAGCTTTGCAATTTTAAGAGTGCTGCATCCCTCTGCAAGATATCTCACTATTTTTGACTTTTCTGAGCCTGTCAAGTCCTTCTTTTGACCCATTTTGCCAAAGGAAAGGAAGTTGCCTAATAATTATGCACACCTGATATAGGGTGTTGATGTCATTAGACCACACCCCTTCTCATTACAGAAATGCACATCACCTAATATGCTTAATTGGTAGTAGGCTTTCGAGCCTATACAGCTTGGAGTAAGACAACATGCAGAAAGAGGATGATGTGGTCAAAATACTCATTTGCCTAATAATTCTGCACGTAGTGTAGAAGTAAATCAACAACAGAATGGCTTAAACAGAAGAAAATACGCCTTCTGGAGTGGCCCAGTCAGAGTCCTGACCTCAACCCGATTGAGATGCTGTGGCCTGACCTCAAGAAAGCGATTCACACCGGACATCCCAAGAATATTGCTGAACTGAAACAGTTCTGTAAAGAGGAATGATCAAGAATTACTCCTGACCGTTGTGCGCGTCTGATCTGCAACTACAGGAAACGTTTGGTTGAAGTTATTGCTGCCAAAGGAGGTTCAACCAGTTATTAAATCCAAGGGTTCACATACTTTTTCCACCTGCACTGTGACTGTTTACATGGTGTATTCAATAAAAACATGGTAACATTTAACTCTTTGTGTGTTATTAGGTTAAGCAGACTGCGATTGTCTATTGTTGTGACTTAGATGAAGATCAGATCACATTTTATGACCAATTTGTGCAGAAATCCATATCATTCCAAAGGGTTCATATACTTTTTCCTGCAACTGTATATATGTAATGTTAATACTTAATATGTTTTTTACATATCACAGTTGCAAAAAACAAAAACAAATAATATACAGACCATAACCCATAACAACCTGTTCTGTAACAATAATACAAATTAAATTCCCAGTGAGACGACTATGCAGGAGCCTGGCCTTGTCAAATCAAATAGGAAGGAGAGGGAGGAACTGTTCAGAAGAAGCAGGAGGAGCATGGGTGCAAGGGGTAACCTGGGCCTGCCCTTGGTGCACTTAACTGCTCATTTGCATATGGATTGAAAGTACTTTTTCTCCTGAATGAAGCAACAGATAACTAGTTGTGGAAAAAATGCTTTTTGAATTTTTTTTAAATTATAAATTAACAACTATCATACTGTATATGTAGCCAAAAATGATATAAAAAAAGGAACTGTTAGTCCTGCACTCATTCGGGCATGTCATCCTAAATGTAAAAGAGCTGCAACTACCAGAATGCCGAGAGGCAAAAACAATGAAAGTACTTACTGCCAAAAATGGCCTGGTCTTCAAGGGTTAAACATGAAATATGACACATATATATATATATATCTTGATAACTCAAATGAAAACTTTAATATAAGGTTCAAATTGTGCAAAAACTTCTCAGAAAGTGTGATCCTTCTTACTAGGAACAATCACAACATTTCTACACTACGAATATGCCTATAGCATTAGTCCTGTAACCTTACTTTTTACTATTGGCCTGAGTTCGGCATCCAAAAATGTGCTTAATATGATTGAAATGCTGGCAACTTACAAATCAAACAACCATTTCCAAGCTCTTTGTAAGTTTGAAAACCAAAACTATGTTTCAGGGAAATAATTGTGTTTCCAAGTGTGTGGTTTTGTAAAGCCGTTAGTTTCATGTGCACTTTTGGTGCCAAATACCAAATTCTCTGCCTTGCATAAAATATAGCAAAAATTAGACCGAGTGAAAAAAAAAAAAAGCTTTGCAAAAACAATCATTAGTAAATGTTTCTGTTTCATCTTTTACAATGTAACATTTGTTTGGCTCCACACAAGAAATGTTTGCATTCTATAAATGCAGAGGAAAGTTAACATCTTGTAGAACGGGATGACTATACAAATGCAAAGAATATTCTGTTATCGTGTCTAGGGTAGATATTTGGATCAAACCTTTCACATTGATATGTAGACAGCCTGTTATGGAGCTGGAGGAGCTGAGCAGATTGGTATAGTATCGATAAAGTTTTGTGGGAAGAGATTTAGTATAATTTGTCTACATCTCTGCCCACCATAGGCTCAGGAGTCCAGGGGGCGGATCTTATCATTGATTGACAGCTTTCTCTGTATACATACACACACACACACACACACATGCAGAGAAGGCTGTCAATCTCTGATTGGACCACCCACTGGACTCCTAAGCCCAGAATAAGCAGAGATTGAAATGACAAGTTAAACTGAATTTTTTCCCCCATGAAACTCTACCTGTCCGCTCAGCTCCTTCTGCGCGCTGACCACAGATATGACCACGCGTTCAATGTGACAAGTCCCTTAATTCACATTTCTTTGCCTTTATATACAAAAGAGGGGGAACCCACCACAAAAATCAATCTTCAGTCCTTATTCTGATACTGGTTCATAGCAGTACACCCCTTATAGTAGAGAACACCATTATGTTGGTCTAGAGATGAGGGGAGGACAGAGTCAGGCAGGGGTGTAGCTGTCGGAGGTGCAGAGGTAGCAGTCGCTACCAGGCCCAGGAGCCTGAGGGGGCCCAAAGACCCTTGTGGTGCATAAGAAGACACCAGTATTATAGAAAGTGCATGCTGGTCATGTTACACCTCTGGCTGAAGGGAAGAGGTTAAGTCAAGAATTTGGCATGGGGGATTAAATTTTTGCCTCAGGCAGCATGAAGGCTATGTGCTTCCCTGCCTCTGGTCCCTGGAAGGGGGGCCCAAGCGGAACTCTTGCACAAGTGCCCATGAGACTTTAGCTGTGCCACTGGACACCCCTCCTCCTTTCATGTACCCAAGGCACATGCACCAACAACCCCTCTAGCCATGCCCCTGAGGTTGAAGATCCAATCATAGATGGAACCTCATGTGTCCTATTACAGATTAACTATAATTATGGAACCTCTACACAACACATTGTTTATGACATCTCTTAAAAAACCACTGGCATTTTACAAACAAAAAGGGATTGGAAAATGAAAGCATGAACCCAACAAATATACACCCTGAGTATGTAGACCCAACGTAACAAATGGACCAAGAACCCAAGCTCAAGGACTACAATCAGAAGTGTCCAATATTATATATTTACTTTTACCTATATATAGTGAGTAACATGATCTTTCTCTGTTTTATGGGGAAAAAGTGTGACGAATCTACAAGAAGTCTAAGAACAGCAGATGCCTTGGCATCCAATAGATATGGATCATGCACTTTCTCTACAATGAAAGTACAGGAAAACCAGATCGGGCATTTAGCTGTCTCACAATGAAATTGACTTTTTGGGGTTTTCTATGTTAGGATTATTAGTTTGTAAGTTTCACTCATGGTAGGAACTTACGTGAATAACAATGTTCTTATAAAATGAAACTGTTGAAAGAGGATCTTACGGGAATTATCACGTTACTCCAGAGTAGCTTAAGCCTGTCATATAGTCTAGATAGCTAACGGTTGACTGTTTGGGCGAGAGATATTCTTTCCAAACCCCATAAACATGCACACATGGCATGTTTTTAATGGGAAGTTGGGTGTAAGCATCTGCCAGACACCTCTGGTGGTGGCTTATCTTTTCTGAAAAGGAAAGGATTGGGC
Source organism: Bufo gargarizans (assembly GCF_014858855.1). Classification (NCBI taxonomy): domain Eukaryota; kingdom Metazoa; phylum Chordata; class Amphibia; order Anura; family Bufonidae; genus Bufo; species Bufo gargarizans. Next base: position 5,933,593 of record NC_058087.1, on the reverse strand, counting down.
ATGTCGAAATCTGAGGGTCAGATTCTCCTATCCCACTACATCTGACCTGGAGGGAAAGTCAGGACACCCCTATTTAAATTACATGGTCACCGGTTCAGCCAATATTAATCTCATGTGTATCACCATCATTAGCCCTTAGCACCTTTGAAATTTAACATTCCTCTAAGGTCTCTTTCAAATGTTAGTGAATCATGAACATGTCCTGTCCATGGCCTTCACAGACCGCTCCAGCATCCATTGACTGCAATGTGTGTATTAACACATCAGTATTTTTTAATGGACCGTTGGCCCTTGTCGACACCACAGAAGCGTGCCCTGTTTTGTCCGTGATTACAGATCCCTCACACATATAATAGTGCACACCATGGACACAACACAGATGTCATCCATGTTTGGTCTGTGATTTTCACTGACCATTGGGGATACTCTGAAAATGGATTGATCATTCTGGCAGAGTCTGTGGAATATGGATGACACAGAGAGAGCAAAAAACAAACACACGACTAAACACGGATCCTTCACAGACGTGTTCAAAGCTGAACCACCTGGTCACAGATGTTATCATGGACACAGACATTTGAATGGGGCCTAAGGCCTTAGATAATTTTTCATGTAGTAGAAATAGGTAAAAATTCAAGATCAGAGAAAAGGGATGAAAAAATAAGTCAATGGAGCCAACAGTTGCCGTGTTTGAAATGAACGAAAATGTTTTCTACCATATCCCTTTTCCTGCTTCTGTCACCTGTGCCCATTTTTTTCTTAAAACAGATAGAAATGGCATTAGAAGAGACAGTAGTCAGTACATGACCAAAAATTGCCCATGCATGGTAAACAGTGTCCATGACACCTGTGGTTGGTGAGATAACACACAATTTGCCGGACTTTGGTGCAATTTCCAATGTTAATCTTACATGAGATAATTTTCAAGTCGATTTTTTCATTAAGCCAAAATATTGGAAAGTGACTTTATGTTTATGTGTGGTGTCTATGGAGTCCATACTGGCACATGTTATGGACCCATAAGTACTCCTTGTCCTACAGCATGGTACCTCCATAGTATGACAAGTATTTTTTTCTTGCTAATTCCATATAAGCCTCTTCATGTAAAATTGGGCATGCTGAGGTACAGTATGGGGCTATTATTATGGGTAAGTGTGACAAGAGCCCTTACTTTAACCCATGACAAATCCATAAACAGCTTTATGTCACCATGCCCAAAACTCTGTTGGCTTTGGACAAAGGGGTAATTTGAAGCTGTTTAACCTCAAAATTGTAACACACCCTTAGCGATTTATATTGCTCATGTTTTCTCATGTAGCCAAGGAGTCTTTGGACCTTTTAGACGTTGATGAGCTATCCCGTGGTCAGCTATTTCAGGCAGCCACCAGTGCTGGAAGCTATACAGTGGACAGAGCTGTAGTTTTTGGTTCCGGTAGCTGGTAAAATAGCCGATTGTGTTAGTGCCATATATCTGCCCCCCACCAATTTCATATTGATGACCTATCCCATACACATTATACTTTTGTTGGCCGAATTCGCAGAGAACGCTGGGTTCACCTGACACAATAATGTGTGTGGGGAGCTCCCAACTCTCCCCCAATAGATGATGTCAGTGGAGACAAGGATCAAGTGAAATGTATATTTTCACCGGATCCTTTTGTTTTCCAGGGAGATAAGATGTCACCAGACAGAAGAGTTTGGAAGCTACTTTCTTTGCTCTGCCCATAGCATACACAGACATGTTTGGCTTAGCCGAATGTGTATGTGTTTTGGGAAGCCGGGAGGTAGACTGGAGAGATAGCTGTTGACTGTTCAGCCTACAGCTATTGAATGTCTATGGCCAACTTAAATCTTGGCAAACCTCAAGAACAAGGACCCAGGTGCAACTGGAACTCATTGATCTTGAATGATGTAAAAATGCTACAATAGACAAGAAAAGCCCTCATCTCCATGTCTACTCTCTTGGAAGACAAGCTGTAAAGTTCTTCTAAGTTTTAGCTTCAATGCTAGCAATTGTGGCAAGCTAGCGGTACATGGAAATGGAGAGAAGACACTGAAGATGACATTGAGTAGTCACACAAGGCATTTTTGATGATATAAGTATATTCTGGCATCCAGCCCATCTCGGATCGAGGAGGAAGGCTTGTTTATAAATTAACTGACTGCAAACATCACATAACTTCATGCAGGATAGATCATTTAGGCCATAAAGCAAATATACACATGTATTAGACACTTAATTGTCTACATGTTTATCAAGACCCAAGTAAAAGCTTGTCTTCATTAATTATAGAGGGACAGGAATTAATGGTTCGGTATAATTGCCACAAAAGCCTGCCATTATTAATTCTTAACAGTTTAAAGGCTTCAACTTGAGTGATGTGATCTTTTGTATTTGATTCTTTATTTCGCTTTATACATTGGCATGCCTTATCCCGTCCCATAAAGATTAATTTGCTGCAGTCAGACGCATAAATAATGAACTTACTTACTCCAAAATGGAGCCAAACACTTTTATTTTGCATAATTGTTAGCAAGACTTTAATGCAAACAGATGAGTTTATCTTTATTAGTGGGTAATGATGAACATTTCCAGTTTTCATGGCTGCTTTATAGCTCACAGAGCTTGCAGTCTACTTTTAACTATAAGTTAAAAAAATCTCCCCTGGCATGTCTGATATAGATAATTCTAAAAATTCAACAGAAAATAGTAATTGCGAAGCATCTTTAAACCCTTTGTTGTGCTATTCTTCCTGTAAATGTATGAATAGGTTCTGGTAGTTACCAATCCCCTTGTCTGTGGGGCATGTCCCTACATATAGTCACTATCGAGGCTCAGTCTGTACATATCGCATTGAGAAATAATTCCTGGACACACCTTAAAGGAAATGTCTACTTTTAAACACAATTTTTTTGTTTAAATTCAATGCCTAGATTTTTCATAATATATATTTTAGAGGGGGAGAGGGGGTGGGGGTGGTAACTCTATTTTTTTAATCTGGAACTCCAAGTTCATGGGCATCTAGATAAAAAATAAATAAAAAAAGAATCATTACTCACCTTTCTGATCTCCCACCTTTGCCATTTCCTGCTCCAGGCTCAGCACACAGGAAATGGCTAGCAATGCTTGCTCAGCCAATCACTGGCCACAGTAGTGACCCACCTCAGCCAGTAATTGGCTAAGCAATAATATCTAGCCATTTCCTGTGTGTCAGGCCCAGAGCAGTACTACAATGACAGCAGCAGGGGCATGGTGGCTAATACTTTTTTAACCCATTTTTCCCATCAAACTTTTTAAAAATTTCTTTCCAAAAAAGCCCTTTTTAAAGGGAGCCTGTTGTGATCATGCTAAACCACTGACATCACTAGATAGGGGTTGGGGAGAGCAGTACAAACATACAGTACCTGTTGTGGAACTTTTCTTATCAGGTGTAGTGTGAATATGAACTTTTATTCTGCTTCTGCAAGTACCCAGGAGGTGTAGCTACTCTCCTCTGAGTGAGTAGCATCCAACTATGAAACAACTGCAACTGTCACCAAGATGGGCGGGGCTGTAAAGCAGCTCAATGCAAAGATCCATTCACAGTGAAGCTCCGCCTCCAGAGCAGAATATGGCTGAATAAAACTTGATATTCACGCACCTCCTGATAACAAAAGCACCACAAAATGTTTGTTTGTACTGCACTCCCCAGCCTTTACCTTTTGCTGTCAGAAGTTTAGCATAGTAAAAACTGTTGACAGATTCCCCTTAACTTTATGAAGTGCAAAGTGAATCAGCGGTGACCCTATAGAACAGGAATCAGCAACCCCCAGCACTCCAGCGGTTCTGCAACTACAACGCCTAGAATTCACTTTTCACTTTTATGGGAGTGACAAGAACAGCTGTGTAAGTTTGCATGCTGGGAGCTGTAGTTCTACATCAGCTGGAGCTCTGAAGGTTGCTGAATCCCTGCTCTAGAAATACACATATATTATCAAATGATTCGGCAAGAATTGCGGACCTAATCAGGGCATGATGTTAAAAGATGGAATTAACTTTAAAGGAATCATCTTTGGAGTTTATCTATTCTTTTTGGTTGAGTGGTCTTTGAAAAAAATATAAAAATACCACCAAACCTTCACTTAAGACTGAAGTGCAGCCTTAGAGATTTGCAATACAAAAAACCCCAAACCGCCTTATTTATGGCCTCCTCTGTGACTTTTTACGAGTTTATTGTGCAGCATAGGTGTGTCTATCCAGTTGTGCGGCAGAATTTGACCTTTTCCCAATGTGAAATATTATGCTATTGGGTCCCTGCCTCGCTCTATATCAGTTCACTTCTGCTGAATTGCTTGAAAACAGCGCTTGTATGAAACCTTATAAAAGGAAAACGAAAATTACGACGGGAATTTACTGACTTTTGTTTTTGCTAAGTTGACAAGAATCTAAACATTAATAATGCAGATTTATAAAACAGAGCGGAGAAGATTGTTTCCTATTTATATTCTTTGAAATAACTCAAAGTAGTTTCCAGAATGCAAATTTCAGGAATGTAGATGTCAATACTTGAACCTTTCTCTTTGTCGACTTTAGTACATGAGGACTGGTTATAACGGAGACATACATTGCAATAGAAATTACTCTAAACCTTCTGAAAGGGATGGTCTACACAGGACATTTATTACCTACAGTATTCACAAGAAAAATCAACAGTTGTGGTCAATGATTCCTATTCAGAATGGTCCCGGGTTAGAAGTGGTGACCCCAAGGTTCAGTGCTGGGTCCTTTATTATTTAATTTATTTATTGATGATAATAAGGACGAGATTAATAGCACCATTTCTATTTTTGCAGATGACGCTAAGCTGTGTAGTACTGTGCAGTCTATGGAAGATGTCCATAAATTACAAGCTGACGAACTGAGTGATTGGGCATCAACTTGACAAACGAAGTTCAATGTGCACAGATGTAAAGTTTTGCATCTTGGTGGTAATAATCTCTGTGCTTCATATGTCCTAGGGCAGGGATGGGCAAACTGCGGCTCTCCAGCTCTTGTAAAACTACAACTCCCAGTATGCCCAGTCTGCCTACAGCTATCATATTTGTAGTTTTACAACAGCTGGAAAGCCAGCAGTTTGCCCATCACTGTCCTGGGGGATGTAACACTGGGAGAGTTACTTATAGAGAAGGATTTGGGTGTCCTTGTAGATCATAGATTGAATAACAGCACAATGTCAATCAGCTGCTTCTAAGGCCATCAGGATATTGTCATGTATTAAACGAGGCATGGACTCGCGGGGCAGAGATGTAATCATACCACTTTACAGAGCGTTGGTGCAGCCTCATCTGGAATACGCAGTTCAGTTCTGGGCACCAGTGCATAGAAAGGATGCACTGCAGCTGGAAAAAGTACAGAGGAGAGCGACTAAAATGATAAGGGGAATGGAGGGTCTTAGTTATGAGGAAAGATTAAAATAATTTTATTTATTTCGTCTTGAGAAGAGACGTCTTGGGGGGACATGATTAACCTATACAAATATATAAATGGGCCATACAAAAAATACTTAAAAGACAAGGGGGCGCTGCCTCCGACTGGAGAGGAAAAAGTTCAGTCTCCAGAAGCGTCAAAGCTTCTTTACTGTAAGAACTGTGAAGCTGTGGAATAGACGTCCTCAGGACGTGGTCACAGCAGGAACAGTGGACAGTTCTAAAAATGGTTTAGATGAATTCCTTAAAGCAAATGACATTAATGCTTATGAAAACGTGTAGAAATTTGAGTGTTACTTCCTTCTGGGATTCGCGTCCCCACCTATCCCTTGGTTGAACTTGATGGACGTTTGTCTTTTTTTAACCTGATTAACTATGTAACAGAAACATAAAAAATAGAAACTGGAAAAAGAAGGATGGCTATTAGAAAATGAAAAACAAATCCTTAAAAGGTTTGTGTAGCTTTTTTTTTTTTTTTTACTATTGATAGCGTCCTGTTGCACCTGTACACAGAAATTATACTCACCTGTTCCTAACTGTTTCGTTTCCCACCCTGTAAACGGATATGGTCACTTGTGCTGTTGCAGCCAATGACTGTCCTCAAATATGATGTGTCCCCATGTGGCACCTGACCAGCAGTGACATGCCACTTGGGAATCGGTCTTTTGGTCCCCATCCTGTAAACTTCCAGACAGACAGGGTGACATGCACCACTGCTACTAATGACTGACCTCAGTGGTGACGTGGCACCTGAACCTGCAGTGACGTGCCACTTCGGCAGCGGTCTTTCAGTCCCTATGCTGTAAACGGTCAGACGGACAGGGTGATGTGCACCACTGCTACCAATGACTGGCCTCACACTGACCCAGCGTATGTTTGGGGGGTAGTCTTCCGGTCCCTGTCTTGTAAACTTTCAGGTAGACAGGGTCACGTGTGCCACTGCAGATAATGACTGGCATCAAAAAGGTACAACAGACTGGACAACCCCTCTAAGGCTACTTTCACACTTGCGCTTGATCAGATCCGTTCTGAACGGATCCGATCATATTAATGCAGACGGAGGCTCCGTTCAGTACGGATCCGTCTGCATTAATAACTTAGAAAAAATTCTAAGTGTGAAAGTAGCCTGAGCGGATCCGTTCAGACTTTCAATGTAAAGTCAATGGGGGACGGATCCGCTTGAAGATTGAGCCATAGGGTGACATCTTCAAGCGGATCCGTTCCCATTGACTTACATTGTAAGTCTGAACGGATCCGCTCGCCTCCGCACGGCCAGGCGGACAGCTGAACGCTGCAAGCAGCGTTCAGCTGTCCGCCTGTCCGTGCGGAGGCGAGCGGAGCGGAGGCTGAACGCCGCCAGACTGATGCAGTCTGAGCGGATCCGCTCCATTCAGACTGCATCAGGGCTGGATGGAGGCGTTTGGGTCCGCTCGTGAGCTCCTTCAAACTGAGCTCACGAACGGACCCATGAACGCTAATGTGAAAGTAGCCTAAGGGCCAAAATAGACCATTCCTGAAGTGCCTAATGGAATGTTTAGATTTAAAGAGGCTTTTCAAGATTTTTTAACTGATGATTTATGCTCTTGATAGGAGCTCAGTATCTGACTGGTGGTGGTCCGACACCCAGGACCGCTGCCGATCAGCTGTTTGAGAAGGCAGCGGCTCTCTCAGTAGCGTTGCAGTTAGAGATGAACAAATTATAAAAAAATTCGATTCAGCTGCTTCGCCGAAATTTACCAAAAATTTGCTTTGGGACGAATTACTTCATCATGAAGTGCATTTCTTTGTAAGTAGTGGGTGCAATGGCAGGGAGCAGCGATTGTGCCCCCCCCCAATCGTTTTTACCCCTCAGGTGCCGCGTTGATACATGATGGCGGCATAGATAAATAACAGAGTGTAAAAAATAAAAAAAAATGTAAACAAAAAAAAATCTGACTTACCTCCATTTGCTTGCTACAGGCTGGCTTCCGCCATCTTGCTTGAAGATCTAGTGTGAAATCTCGCATGGCCCGTGATGATGTCATGCCAGCCAGCGCGGTCACGTCATACCTCACCGTGCACGGAATTTAGTGTAAAACCTTCAAGCAAGATGGCGGTGGCCGGCCCGTCGCGAGCAAATAAATGAGGTAAGTATGATTTTTTTTGTTTTTTTTACACTATTTCAGGTCAAATCGATTCACTACCATGAGGCACGAGAAAATATGGCTTTGTGGCGAATCGATTTTATCCTGAAAAATTTGGATTGAAGTCCACATTGTGGACTTCGATTCGCTCAACACTAGTTGCGGCCTTCTCTCAGCTCACCAAGCTTTATATAGCAGTGTTCACATGAATGGAGCTGAGCTGCTCCTAGGCCCTGCGACCGATGAACGTGACATGGCTGGGCAAAAGTGTGAGAGGGCTGCAGCACTACTGAGCAGTACCTTCTCAAACGGCTGTTCGGCGGCGTTCCCGAGTGTCGGACCCCGAACCGATCACATACTGATGACCTTTCCAGAGGATAGGTCATCAGTAAAAATATCTTGGAAAATCCCTTTAAAAGTGTTCTCACTTTTGATCCTGTTTGATATAACCCTTGCTTTCCATGATACAGTTGTGGACCCCGATAGACCCCAATCTCATGGATTCCTTTTCCGTGGCTTCATGACGTCATCCTATAGGACAGCCCCTTCAATAATCAGGTTGTGTCATACTTCCCCCTGTCCTTGCCCTTACACCTCTCTATTGTGTAGCCTCCTAAACTCGAGGATTTATAGAGAGTTGATCCATCTTTGATCCTCGCTCTTGTTGTCAAAGCGCTCGGGACTGAAGAGTCTGTTGGCGTCAATTGACTGCGACAATTAGGAGATGATCAGAGTCTTAAAGTGGAGCACTTAGAGTGTAATTTACATGTCAGATCTCTGAATAAAAAAATAAAATAAAGATTTTTTTTTTTCTCTCCTTCGAGTCTTGTAAACCGCAATTTGTGTTCTGGTAGAGAAAAAAAAAATCCTGGCAGAAGAGTTCCAATCTCCATTAACATCTGAAAAGCGGAATCATAAAAAGACCACTGCTGGGCCTATTGTCCACCGGATATGCTGATTTGCAGTCGCTGAGTGAATGAGCGGACTGAAACCTTGTCAGAGGTAACTCCCCCATTACTGTCTTATTGTCCTTCCGAGATTGTTACATACCTTACTCCTTCCATTTACTGTGCCGTCATTGTGACATTGTCACCGTCTGTGGAAACCCTTGTGAAGGAAGATGAATGCAGAGCCATAGATAAGATATCTTCCCTCTTAATGAAGTCATATTTGCGCAGTTGGGCTTGGTTCTTTCCAACATGGCGGTGGGGGTCACAAGCACGACGGTATCCAGCCTTATGTCGGAAACTCCTTGTGCGGTACCTTATGTTTGCACCATGCTGCTGTACAGTGTACAAATAATTATACCATATAGTGCCAATATATCAGCGTCATACAAGGTTGTCTAAATACCAGTGCTGTACAGTGTCACTGCCAGCACCACCAACTGCAAAACTAATATACTGTATGGTAGTTAAGTAGACATAATACCGCTATACAGTATACATTACCAATACTATCAAATAATAGCTTCATACATAAGGTAATCTAATGGAAGTGCCATATATTGTATAAATAACACTGCTAAATAAATGATATTAAAGGGATGCTGTCACCTACAAGATAAGAAAGCATACCGCCAGATAGGGTAAGCATCCCGAAACGTAACAGAACATTGCATACATTGTATGAAACCCGTCAGACAATGTATACAGGTGAGTCCAAGTAGAGCTTTTGCATAAAGGCCCAGGGGGTTCTGGGTACCAGGGATGGGCTCATCTATTATTCCTGCTGAAGAGCCTGGCACCTGAGGCTTGGGCTCCACGCCGTGTCCGCAAATCACCGTCCGTGTGCGTTCCGCATTTTCCCATTCTGCATGTTCAAAACTATGTTTAAAATGCCTATTCTTGTCCAGAAAATGGAAAGGAATATGGTCTATTTTTTTTAAGGGAACGGACATACGGATATGGAAAGAGCACAGTGTGCAGTCTGAATCTTGTGTGGCCCCATTGAAATGAATTGGTCCGCATTTGACCTGCAAAAATACGGCTGTGTGCATGGGGCCTTAAAGTAAGTCTTTGACCTCCAAAACTGGTTTTAAGGCAATCATACCGCCACATAGAGTAGGTGCCTTGAAACATAACCATATCTTCTTGAGAAAATCCAGTCCTCTAATCCTGAAGAAATAAGGTCTTCGGTGCACCATGGGCGGGCTGCTTCGGGGCGCCTGGCCTCCACTGCGTCAGTGCTACTAGCTCTGCAATATCAGGGGCTGTCAAACAAGCGGGTGAGGGCACCCAATGGTTCTCTGGAAAAAAAAAAGAAGCATTGCTCAGGATTAGAGGACTGGATTTTCACAGGAAAGGTATGGTTATGCTTACTTTGAAAACAGTTTTGGAGGTGACAGACTCCCTTTAGGATTCATCGTGATCATAAGCCTCGGGTGCCCGGCTCTCTACAGCTCTCTCTACAGTAGGGATGATGGAGGAGTCCATCCCTGGTACCCAGAAGGCCCTCAGCCTTTCTGTCAAAGCTCAACTTGCACCCACCTGTATACATTTCTTTAGGACTTCATACAATGTATACAGAAAATACATTTTGGGGTCCTGGTTTGGTATTTGGTCTGTATTTATTCTGGGGTCTGACTCCATCCTGAAGCCTGTGCTGATTCTGGGGTCTGGTATGGGGGCCTGTGTTTATTCTGGGGTCCAGGATTTGTATTTATTATGGGGTCGGTGTTGTTGTTGGGTCTGTTGGTTGGTGTTGATTTTGGGGTATAGTATTTGGTTTGTGTTTATTCTGGGGTCTGAATCTGTCCTGAAGCCTATGCTGATTCTGGGGTCTGGTATGGGGTCTGTGTTTAATTTGGGGTTCAGGATTTGTTTTTATTATGGGGTTATTTTGACTTTAGTTCTGTTTGGGGGGTGGTGTTGATTTTGGCAGGGGTGTAGCTATAGGGGGTGTAGAGGTAGCAGTCGCTACCGGGCCCAGGAGCCTGAGGGGGCCCAAAGACCCTTGTGTGGCCACATAAGAAGACACCAGTATTATAGAAAGGTCAAGTTACACCTCTGGCTGAAGGGAAGGGGTTAGGTCAAGAATTTGACATGGGGGGTGCGGAGGCGTTTCAATTTTTGCCTCAGGCAGCATGAAGGCTATGTGCTTCCCTGCCCCTGGTCACAAAGCACCGAGTGAAGGGGGGCCCAAGCTGAACTCTTACATCGAGGTCCATGAGCCTTTAGCTACACTGGATTTTGGGGTACGGTATGTGGTCTGTGTTTATTATGGGGTCTATTCTGGGGTTGGAAATTATTTTTAGTCTAGTCTGGAAGATCTCAATTTATTTTGGGGTGTGAGTTAGTATATTTTGGGGGACCGGTCTAGGTTCTACATTTATTTTGGGATTGGATGGAGAAGTCATATGCGTTACTTGTGAGTCAAATACATTAGGTTAGAAGGTGTTTGGGGGCGTGGCCTATATAATTGGGCGGGGCACTTGTTTAAAAATGTTGTATATACGCTTCCCCACTGATCTCACTGCTTCTCAGGTATTCTTCTGTGGTGCTGGAAGGAGTTGCCCTTTAAGACCCATGTGACGGTGGTGCGGAACTTTCTAAGGTTCTAATGCGATACATGACGTACGTTCTGTGACACTTCCTCGCTCACAGTGAGAATAATTGATTGTCGAGTCATGACAGTAAATTTGCGTTTGTGAGAAATTGCGTTTTACAGGATCTTGTAACCCCTTGAGTGCCGGGAGTAGCGGTATGGCATCGGTAGGACGTGTTTTTCTGTCTCTTTCTGCTCTCCGGAGATTTGTAATGGCTGCTAATGGGATTTTTAATTGCTTTACAACTTTATAGGCGATGTGGGGTTGGTGATTTGACTCTAGCAGCTACCCTAGCTTTCACTAGAATATAACAGTCACTAAATATGCTATGAAAACAGACTGACAGTCATAGTTGAGAGTGCGAGACGCCAGCAGTTATGGGTGGCCCCTGGGCTCGTGATATATGTTAACTCCCCTCTAAGAGGGTGGAATGTGCTCAGTGGGGAGCTGGGATTATATGCCCGCCATTTACTGCTAGAGAGCTGAACTTTCCACCAGGAAGCATGCCTTACAAGCCTTACCATAGATGGTACATTTCAGGTCGGCTCCAAGGTCCTGCAAGAAATGTAGAGAAAATCCGTTTTTTTAAGTGCAAAATATTTATATATCTTCCCAAAGTTCATTCCTTTAGCACTCTTCATCCTGAGCCTCCTGGTTCAGGAATTAAATGCCAGTACTACAGTAAAGACTGTCACACAAACAGTGAAGCAGGAGAGCAGAAGTAGGTGCATTAAACTTTGCATGAATTACTATATTATGCAACAAGCTCTGTAATGGATGTAATTAAAAGGTAACCCCCTTTCTAGTTTAAAAAAAACCCAATTTTTATATAATGTACTAGTTAAAAAAAAAAAAGGGGGAGGGGGCAACTTGAGGCTACGTCTACACGACGACAATAAGTCGCGCAACAGATAGGGCACAACTACACTGCAAAAGTCGCAGAAAAATCCATCTCGAATGTCGTTGTGTAGACGTAGCCTTAAAGAGCGTCTCTCACTCTGGAGGACCTGTCCTATCCTGCATTACACAGACAAGCCATTGATTTGAATGGACACTGTGTAATGCTTCAATCCCCCTGTGGTGGCGCTGCAGAGAAATTTAACCCTTAAGCCTCATTCACATGTCCATGCTCAAATCCGTGAGAAGGTGGTCAGTGATGCATCCGTGAAGCTATCCGTGAAGGATCCGCGTTGGGTCCGTGTGTCCGTTTTTTGCTCTCCGTGTGCCATCCGTGTTTCACTGACACTGAACAGCTGAAAATTATTTTTCAAAGCATCTCTTCCTAATGATCCGTGAAACACGGATGCAACACGGATGGCATCTGTGTTGCATCCGTGGTTTTCACGGACCCATAGACTATAATGGGCGTGATGGATCCGTGAACATGGACAAAATAGAGCGTCCGTGCTAAAAACACTGATGTCTGAATACACACATTAAAATAAATGGGGATGTGTGCTGTCCGTGAAACACTGACGTGTGAATGAGGCTTTACTGCCAGGTTTCCCCACAGATTACAGCTGATCACTTGGGATCCCAAAATGGGGATTCATTACCACTGGCATAGATAGATAGATATGAGATAGATAGATAGATAGATATGAGATAGATATGAGATAGATAGATAGATAGATAGATAGATAGACAGATAGATAGATAGATAGATATGAGATAGATATGAGATAGATATGAGATAGATAGATAGATAGATAGATAGACAGATAGATAGATTGTTAGGAGATAGATAGATAGATGGATAGATAGACAGATATTAAATAGATAGATAGATATGAGATAGATAGAATGACATACAGTTACATAGATAGATAGATATAGATAGATAGATAGGAGATAGATATGGGATAGATAGATAGATAGATAGATAGATAGGTTGGTAGCACATAGGCTGAGACCTCGATGTAACACTTCGGCCACACATGTTGTCCCCATTCATGAAGCTACTATTGACCACAGTGTACTCAGCCACAGAAATACTGACGCCGGTGCTCAAGTGGCAAAGTATGTGAACCCCTCAGGTACTACTGAAAAATGAAGGTCAGAGATGACGGTCACATTATGAACCCTTCACGGTCCAGTAAACTGCCGTACTGTCCATAGCAACCAATCAGAAGCCTGTTTACATAGTTAAAAGTGGTCTGGACAAATGAGCACTGCACTGTGGTTGGTTGCTATGAGCAATAAGGCCAGTTATACTCAGACCATTGGCCTAAATGGGGGCAGTCTTTATCAAACTGTTACCCATAGCAACCAATCACAGTGCAGCTTTCATTTCTTCCAGCACCTTTGTAAAAAGGAAAGCTGTGCTGTGATTGGTTGCTAGGGACAACACTTTAATAAATGTACCCCTATATAGGGCCTAAACTATTGTGTGGTCTTATAGAAAGTGCCAGGGGCGGACTGGGGACTTAATATGGCCCTGGAAAAGAAAAGAAAAGTGGCCCCATGTTGTACGTAGGTTAAAATTGACAGAAGGCAGGGCCAACACAAGTAGGTGGGGCCAACACAAGTAGGCGGAGCCAGCTATTTCACAGTGCCGCACAAGATACTGCCCCAGGAGAACCAAATATCACATTGTAATACAAGATACTGCCCCAGCAAAACCAAATACTACAGAGCAACAACTATATACTGCCCCAGAAGACCCAAACACCACGATGCAGCAAAATATACTGCCCCAAAATCATAAAATACCTCCCTCAATTAATGCTGTGGGCATTAAATCATTACATACCCAGCTGATAGCCTTAAAGAATGGTCTTGTGGCCCCTTGAAGTCTATGGCTAGTCCACTCTTGGAAAGTGTCACAGTTTTGGACTGCAGTTCCTCGGACCTCACTACAGGAGATGTTTATGAGGGTCTCCATCTAATCATGCAGAAAATGTGAATGTCCTGCATCGTAATCTTTGTTGTTATCCTTGCACCCACAGGACATATGATCACCAAGGTCTGATGGGTTATTTTATTTGTGATCATTCCATAAGACCCTAGCAGTAAGTGATTGGCTCCAAAATCAGCTACATGTGAGGTTGCCTTCTACTGGTGCAGTGGCCAGGTTTGGGGTAGCTCCAATGCACCACTGGGTCTCCTGGACACAGTTGAGGTCTCACCATGTGTTGCTGCTCTCTGGAAGAGATGATAAGGCATGGTTCACCACAATGGAAAAAAATCCAGGGAGTCAGGGTTTGCAGTAGACCAGTGTGCCTATTTACTGGAGGAATTCAAGTGCAAAACAATGCAGGCGAGGCACCAGTCTCCTCCTGTGCAGAAGAAGGTTATGTGCAGAGGGAAGGCCTGTCCCTCTCTCTCTCAGAAAGCTCGTACCCTGTCCAAAAGCTTGGTGGCACAGGGTCTGTGGTTCACTCATCTGGCTGGCCCTCTGGTCAAAGGCTGGTGACCCAGGGTCTCTGGCAGAGTATCCCTGCCTCAGCATCTTCTTCTGGTTCTTCATGCAGTCTGGCATAGTCTCTTACTAAACACTGGTACCTATCTGCAGGCAACTAGGTGTTGTAACTGCTCACCTTATATACAGTTTTGAATTGAACTAGAACCTTCTAGTGGAGGGGTGGAGTGGAAAATTACGGCCTAAACAGAAACAATGATGCAATTTCAGTCTGTCATAGACTTGCATAGAATTTCGATACAAATCTATGGGAATGACTACACAGTTTTTTCCCCAGACATAAACAAGACTTCAGATGTAAACAACAGAGCTAAACTAGAAAGTCACAAGGTCAGTGTGTCTGTTTTCCCCCCTCCAAAATGTTGCATAGCCTCTTATAGTGACTATGGAAGATTTCTAACTTCTCAGTGCATATATAGAAAGTCCCAAAGTCTTTCAGTATTGGCTGTCTCTGCATTAACCTTTTGTACAGTGCAATAACTGTCACCGCCAGACATTTGAGAAGCTCTGACAGATGTTCTTCGGAACTTCCTGCCTAAGGTTCTTTTGTTTTGCTTTTGTTTTATCATCTTGTTTCCCTCTCTCAGCTGTCATCTAGTTACACTGATTGCATCCCTTTATATCCCCTCCCATACTGCATCACTTTGCGGTTTATACAACTTCCTGGAGTGTGCTGATGCTAGAAGCTGTTACTACTGCATCCACAAGATAAGTCTGTTTTCTTTATTTCTGTTTGCCTGTGGGCTTGATCCTAGGTGACCCTGACTCCCTCCGTATTAAGTGTAGGGAGCCGGTGGTCGTGTCCCCTCACTATTATAGGGTGTTCAGGTGCATACAGTCGAGGAACGAGGCTATGCAATTTTCCACCATTGAGATTTTTGCATAGGCTGAGCAGTAAGGGAGAGAGCTAGGGCTATTACAGGGCTTACCCTCCTGTTCCTTAGTTTTGGATCAAGTCAGTCGGATCTTCATTTGTGTCTTCTAGTTTTCTGTAACACCATCCGTGACAATAACGGTGCAAATTAACAGACTATATTACAATAAACTTAAAAAATTCAATTCAACAATATAAAACAGTATAAGTGCATACATCATAGTGCAAGTTAACCCTTCCAAGTGCACTAAAGTAGTAAGTTGATGGCTTTACGTAGTAGCAGTATGGGCAAGTGTCCATAAATGTCCATATTCCAAAGTACTCTTGTTCCAGGGACTGCACTGGATCTTTGGAGGCCATTGTTGTGTCAAGCAATACTCCAAAACGTATCTTCATCAGTTGTGGCTGACACATTCTTTAGAACATGACAGAAGGATGCTAAAGGAACAGATGAGTCAAAATATCATGGACGTCTAAAGTCGTTATTGCCCACTGCCGGTCAGACCATGCTGAGTTTTGTCGTTACTCAAAACCTGGAGAGCAACCGGTTGTCAACTATGGCATTATAGATATCCAGCTGTTCTAGGTTGACGTCTCGGCCGCCCCTTCTCGTATCTGTTGCAGGTAGCAGACGCCGCTGAATATTTGCTATCCACAGAAACAAACCATTCGCTTTGATGGAGAGTTCTGATGGAGTGCTTATGAATGTGAACGAAAATTATACTTTTAATATCGGAGGCTCTAAATATAGGATACAAAGCTCTTTCCATCTAGAATTATGCGCAAACGTCTTGTCTTCGCCCGACATAAGAAACCCTGTGAACCAAAATGAAGCACATATTTCACCCAATAAAAGCAGAATCTCTGCGAAGGTGTGGATCCGTGACAGACACTAAGAGCCATTTAAAGACAAAATGCCTGCTATTAATCAGATGAGCCGACCAATATGCGCAGATTAGCCCAAGGAATGTGTTCTTTATCAGATCAGTCAATCCCTTTCTGTGGATTAGCATAAAATGTTTAGCGAAAGAAATTCTGGAATAATGTTGTTGCAGGAGATCTACGACCGCTCCTCGCCGCTGTCACAATTATTAGGATCATATTTCATGGTGACAAAGAAATAAAAATAAAAACCAAACATGAAGCAAAAAAAATAAAAAATAACAGAGTGACTATAGAGTTTAGTTTTTGCTTTCCGCCCCACCCGTGTGAATGGCATGCTAAGCCATGTTAAGCAGTTTTGGCATCTATACTATAATGCAAGTTACCTAATACTCTTATCGTATAAGCAGCACCCCTCGTATTCAAGTGTGTTTAGCCTGTAAAAAATATTTTTGGGGTTGTCTCTGGATACAAATGGGGTCACCTGGCAGAACAACTGCTGTACTAGTGACAACATGATGTCAAATACGTAATACAATTGGTTTGTCTATATGTAGACGTTAATTTAAATTGCTTGTTGGCTGAGATAGATGGGGTATGTTCAGACAGCGGACTTGCTGTCACGATCAGTGTGGGGGGAAAATTCCACACTAAACACAGGAGGGAATGGGAACAGTAACTGGGCCTGGAAACTAGGGAAGGAACAGGTCACCTCCTAAACATCCCTAATCCGGGCCCTAACTACCTATGAATATGAATAGACCTTGAAGGTAGGAATATTCATATGCTGGATACCTAGGCCCCTTATATCCCTATAAGGCCCTGGAATGAGGTTAGGACCACAGACAACCCATTCCTCCCCAGATGGACGAATGGAAGTCTCTGTCTGAGGCCCAGATACAAACAATAAGGAATATAACAAACACAAAACAATAAGAAAAGATAAGACTTAGCTAAAAATAGTATAAAACTGGCAACTCCAGAAGCAGCACAGAGTACAACCGACCAGTTAGAAAGCAGGAAGAAAATCTATAAACCGCACCTCCAAGAGTGAGAAGCGGCTACTTATGGGAAAGGTAAATTACCAACAAGCAACACCTGAAGCAATAGGGGTGGGATTTACCAAAACGCAGACACAATAAGATCCACAGGGAACTTGTCAATTTAACCCACGAGTTGCCAATCTCTCTGATCTCCTAGTACCCGCCACGGGAATGTCTGTGACACTTGCCCACCAGAATTTTAGCTCTGATTCTGATTGCTGCATAGTATTTTCAAGGGGAAACCGCGCTGCCATTCATGCAGCTGGTGGTGTAAAACCGAGACCACGCCAAGAAATAGGAAGGATATCGCTGGAAGCCGTGGTGGGCACCCCTTCGCTGTTTATCATTCAACTGGGCTCAAAAGAGAGCAGGACCACACCATTCATAGTGAAAATCCACAATGTGAACATATCGTATTATTAAACTGCTGCCAAACAGTTGTTCTTTCCTGAGAACAAAAGGATGGAGATATCAAATTCAACATGCCTGGTCTTTTCTTCCATGACATCATCTGTCGTGGGAGAGCCAGGAGGGTGAACAGGTGGGTTTGAGCAATGTTTTGTGGGGGCCTTTAGTGAGCAACACAATATTGTATAGGTATTCTGAGAGTGGTTTCAACTAAATCTTTGCCCCAGGGCCTACATGGACCATGAGTTGGCCCTTGTTGCAGTACCCAAGGCCTGCAGCTTACTTCTAGGTAAGTGCCCATAGAAAATGTCTAAAACCACGTTCCAATAAAGCTTAAAGAGGACCCGTCTCCTCTCCTGACATGTCTGTTTTAGTATAACTACTTGCATTTCCCATGTAATAACAATTCTGGAGCATCTATTCTTATGACTCTATGTTGTGCCATTACTCTATTATTCCTTCTAGATATTTATGAATGGATTACTAGTAACAAAGTTCCAGATGGGTGTTACCAGTTGGGGGAGTGTCCCTGCCCAGGCTCACACTGCCAGCACTAATAGGACACCCCCCCCCCCCCAAGTAGTAACACCCAGCTGGACCTTCATTGCAAACTGCTAGCAATTCATTCATAATGTCTAGAAGGAATAATAAAATAACTGCACAACATAGAGTGATAAGAATAGATGCTTCAGAATTGTTATTACATGGGGATTGCAAGTAGGTACTAAAACAGACATGTCAGGAGAGGGGACGGGTGTGGCATATTGAAAGTAGAATTCCAACTTCCAGGACTTCCACCTGCCGTTTGTACTCCAGAAGAGACCATGCATGCAGCTCTCACTTGTAGTTGATGTGAGTTGCTGAATTAGGCCCCATGCACATGACCATGTCCATACTCTGGTCCTCAAACGGGACACGTGTTTTTATTCCAAAATTCAAAAAATTCTGAATATTTAATAACCTGTTAATGTTGCATTTATGGAATTATTTATTTGCATTGAAAATGCACCTTATTTGCAAGTTTTGCATTATGTTAGTGCAGACACTAATCATTTGTCCTGCCAACTTTCACCAAATACATGGGATGCACCCAAGCGTTGCTCCTTTCAAAGCACTGTAAACCCAGCCTGCAGCCACCCTGGAGCGAGCATAGACCTATCCTTCCCCTTATCAGCAAGAGCAAATAATGACAAATTGATGCTGTTTGGGACATTGTGCTGTTCTATTAAATACAGCTCCCCGGCTGCCGCTCTCCTGTAATGTGATAGCGGTGAACACTTATCGGTGTTTAAATTTCTGCTCACAGAAGACTGAAGTGGGACTGATGGATCTGGGAGTCAATGTCTTACTTTATTTACTCTGTCCTATAAACAGTGCTCTTCAAGTGCCATGACAGGGTCAGTAATTAATGCATTTTACTACAATACACATACTATGCACATCCTGCAATAAAAACCTAAAAAAAATATAATAAAAACGGATTGGAAATTTTACTGGAATCCCCCTCTGCCAGATTATCTGCTTTATGGATGCCACTTGAAAAGAATTTGTTTGTAGGTGCTCTGGGGGTTAAAGGGGGTATCTCACAAAGACGACCACTTTTTAAAGTGAACCCAGCCAGGCCCCCCGTCTGTAACTGCATCTGGCTATAGATTTCCCTTGCAGCGGCCTCTGTAAGGCAAATGTTGCATAATATGTTGGCCATTTATTTGAAATGCATGGACACATGGGCCCACCAGAGCAGTTCTTGTCTCTATCTCATAGAAAAGTATTCCCAGAGCAATGAGCACATGATGTCCCTATGGCCTAATAGTCATTATGTGACAATGCAGCTAACCCCATGCAGAGGATGGGAGTGGTAGTGGCCCTGATGAAGTGTTGATTTATGGTTTACTACCCCAGGCCGTTGCTCCCTGGGGATCAGTGCAGTGGAAATGTACTGAGACCAGAAATAGACGCAGAGCAGTCTTTTTTTTTTTTTTTACTAAGTGCAATGTGTAACTTCAGAAATATTCAATAGCAACAATTTTCTGGCAAAAATAAGGAAGTATGGAGGTGGGTTGGCTGGCTGCAGCTTAGCACTTGTGGGTGTACTGGCATAGTAGTATCCTGGGTGATGGGTGTCTTAGTTGTAGACCCTCACCTCACAGGCACAGCAGTGTGTTTAAATGCTGGTCTCAGCTGGTCACGCTGCTGTCTGATTCCTGTCAAGTATCTGCTTGAGGAGTTCTTTAGTTCTCTACTCTGGAAAATCCTTTACAGGAGCAGAAGGTCAGACGTGTGCTTCTGATCTTCTCTAAGGCTGCTCTGGAACTCCCCCACCTAGTGGGAAGTAGGACCAGCCCACTCCCACCAAGAGGGGAGGAACAGGGTGGTTGGCCCTGTTTCTTGCCAAGCATTGACATCCACTCCTTACTGGAAGTCAGGGGCGGACTGGGAACTTAAAGTGGCCCTGGAAAAAATACTAAAAGTGGCCCCATTTTGTAGTTGGGTCCACATTTATTGAAGGCAGGGCCACTAAATTTATTTGTGGCACATTATACCACCCCAACAGAGCCAAATAACACAGTCCATAATGAAATACTGCCCGCAGCACAAAATATATCCCCAAAAACTTCCACTGGCTGGCCAAGAGGAGGGCCCAGGTGGCCCCCTGGGCATCGGCCCACCAGGAAATTTCCCTGTAAGGTTTATGGCCAATCTGCCCCTGCTGAAAGTGATGGCCAAAAATGTATAAATACATAACAATATAATACATAATAATACAAAGTATATACACAGCAATTGCAGATACTACTGGGGAACTGCAACAACCCCTTTAAGGAGTGAATAATATTTTTCTTTTTACTCTATAGAACCCCCTTTTTAAAAGAAAATTTGCATTGACCACAATGTGCAGCTAATACTGAAAAGTGTGGACTACAGAAGTTTTTTTATAATACCTTTATTTTGACTACTGGTTCCAGATGTATTTTGGCCCTTCCACAACAGTCACAGTGGCCTCCTGTCTACTTTACCCTCATATTTGTGAACAAAGGGCATCTTTATCCAAACTGCCATGGGCCCCTTATGGCCTGGCACTGATGCCAGCCCTAACCTTAGAAGTGGCCAAAATGATATTGTGTTCATTTAGACATCAGCAGATAGACCCAGTATCTGAAAAATCTTCTAAAATACATGATGTTATTTTTTTTTATGCAGAAAGTTATCAGAGTTTGAACAAAACCTATCTATGATTAGCAGTGACAGTTGGAAATGTGGTACCTTATCATCCTCATAGGAGTGTTATCTTGTGTTCAGTTATTGTTGAGATGGTAACCAATCAGTGACAATCAGCGGCAGGAAGAATGCGCGCTCAAATAAGCCGGTGCACATCACTTATGGACAAAATCTGAGTTAAAAGATATAGTTACAAAGCACTAAAAATATGTAAACTGAAAAAAAAAACATTGTGTTCATTTGTATCTTTTTTGTTATATTCAGTTGCAAAAATATTCAATCTTATTCTTTTTTTTTCTTTTTGAAGCTCTTGTGCCATAAATAATAAGGATATTGAAGAAAATACCCCTAATTCTGCCAGTTATCAGTCACCAGATGTTATGTGCTTGTTTGTATAGTAAAATCCACTTACCCTCTGCAATATTCATCTTTTTATTTACTATTAAAATTTGCGGCCTTAATGTGAATGTACAAGCAGAGACTACAGCTTGATACAGGAAGAAACAAGGGACTCCGTACTATCTGTGGCAAATAATTTACAGGGATGCAGTACTATCTATGCCCATATAATTTACAGGGATGCAGTACTATCTATGCCCATATAATTTACAGGGATGCAGTACTATCTGTGGCAAATAATTTACAGGGATGCAGTACTATCTATGCCCATATAATTTACAGGGATGCAGTACTATCTGTGCCCACATATTTTACAGGGATGCAGTACTATCTGTGCCCAAATAATTTACAGGGATGCAGTACTATCTGTGCCCAAATAATTTACAGGGATGCAGTACTGTCTGTGCCAAATAATTTACAGGGATGCAGTACTATCTGTGCCAAATAATTTACAGGGATGCAGTACTATCTGTGCCCAAATAATTTACAGGGATGCAGTACTATCTGTGCCCAAATAAGTTACATGGATGCAGTACTATCTGTGCCCAAATAATTTACAGGGATGCAGTACTATCTCTGCCCAAATAATTTACAGGGATGCAGTACTATCTGTGCCCAGATAATTTACAGGGATGCAGTACTATCTGTGCCCACATATTTTACAGGGATGCAGTACTATCTGTGCCCAAATAATTTACAGGGATGCAGTACTATCTGTGCCCAAATAATTTACAGGGATGCACTACTATCTGTGCCCAAATAATTTACAGGGATGTAGTATTATCTGTGCCCAAATAATTTACAGGGATGCAGTACTATCTGTGCCCAATTAATTTACAGGGATGCAGTACTATCTGTGCCCAAATCATTTATAGGTAGAGAAATCAAGCAGTACGCTTTGTATGGAGTTATAGGAAGTCATTACTATTTGTGTCAAAATTGCTTACAGGGAGGCAGTACTCTCTGTGCCCCCATCAAGTACAGGCAGATACAATTGTATAGTATATATGGAGAGATAAGGAGATCATTTATAAGGAGGCAGTATTATCTGTGCCCACATTATTTACATGTAAAGAGATCAAGCATTTCTGTTTGGATGGCGAGACAGAGAAGCAGTATTATCCATGTCCAAACCATTTACATTTCACATATGATCAAGAGCATACCCAGAAGGATTCAGGCAAAAAGTGGATTTACAAAATACTAACAAAATAATAAAAAAATGTAAATTTAGTATTTTAGGAACAAATCAGAAACAATGCAGTTACATGACAAGAATCTGCATAACTAATCATATGCAAAATAGTTTCAAGTCCAATTTATGTATGAGATAGCCCAGATGATTGTCTGTAGGATGATGGTATCTCACGTTCGAAGCTGTAGTGGATGGTGACATATGGAGCCTGAAAGTAAAACGTTCAAAACATTGTTACCCTTCTGCTCGCCAGTGTTAGGGCTCATTCAGATGGCCGTATGCTGTCCGCGAAAATGTGGTTATTTTCTTTTGCGGACAGTTTAGCATGTCCGCAAAAAAACGGATTGAATTCAGTTTTTTTTGCTGACCTATAGACTTCAATGGGGCCATGTCCTGATTTTCACTGACAAGTATAGGACATGTTTAATTTGTTTTGCTGAGCCGTGCAATGGAAGAAAAGGCCCCAAAAAAGTGAATGTGACAGCAAAAAAATTGATCCGCATTTTTGCGGACAGCATACGGCCATCTGAATGAGCCCTAAGTCAGTGTAAACAACAGTTGTTTGGATGAATTGCTAACAATACAGGTTCAAAACAGGCTCAGACAGAATACAGGTAACTGAGAATCCATGACCATCTACAAGAAAACCAGTTTTTTTTTTACCTTAGTGTTTCTCTAGACACCCCTTTCTTTGTATAAGGTCATAGCTGGCTGCTTCCCTCTGTAGCATCACTGCCCCACAATTTCACCCTCAGCCTGTACTTTCCACTGTAGCTAACGGCGTCCAGACGGTCTTGATACCAATGTGCTTAGGGTTAATAGAGTGTTGCCCTTGGCCCTGAGGCCACTAGTGGTGCACACATACACACAGTACTGGACAGATCCTTTCCCTAGTAGACCACACACCCATGCACACCTGACACGTGGAACGCACTGTCTGCCCATTTCCATTCCAGGCCAAATCTAGTTCTCTGGTCCTAGCGCCCCCTGCTGTGCATTACATCCACAGCATATACAGTACAGAAAGAGAAATTGAGGCAGTACTGACTGTGTGAAAAAAAACAGGAAGGCAGTACTAGAAGTGCCGCATGGTTACAGGGTGAGCAAGGGAGCAGTACTGCCTGTGCTGAGAGCAGGGGCGGATTGGCCATAGACCCTACAAGGAGATTTCCCGGTGGGCCAATAACTAGGAGGGCCACCCAAGGCCTTCTTCATGGCCGCCAGCTGGGTACATATTGATCGGATTCTCTCCTACGCACCTGGCCAGCAACCGCAGGTGCGCTCATGAGTGTAACTGTATTGGCGGTTGAAAACTATGGCCAGGTGGCAGTATTTTGTGCTGCACTGTGGTATTTGGTTCAGCTGGGGAGGTATATTGCTTTGCCTTATGGCATTGCTGGCCTTGACAACTTCTGTTGTCCCTGCCTTCATATATTGGCCCTGCCTAATCATGTTGCCTTCTGTCAATTTGGACCCTCCTGCTATATGGAGCCACTTTTATTTTTATTTTCCATAACATAGTAACATAGTACATAAGGCCGAAAAAATACATTTTTCCATCCAGTTCGGCCTGTTATCCTGCAAGTTGATCCAGAGGAAGGACAAAAAAAAACAAAAAACTGTGAGGTAGAAGCCAATTTTCCCCACTTAAGAGGAAAAAAATTCCTTCCCGACTCCAATCAGGCAATCAGAATAACTCCCTGGATCAACGACCCCTCTCTAGTAGCTATAACCTGTAAAAGTTTCTGCTGGGACTCGAACCCACGTTCTTCCGTATCAGAGGCAAGGCTCTTAACCACACAGCTATAAGAGCTGCATCTTTATTATATTATAGGTAAAAGTACATGGACTGCTCCTTATAGGAAGGATTAGATAAAAATATGCTGAATTCTCCTATTTACACCTGGAAACCATCAAAAGGCTTCTGTAATTTCATCTGTCACTTGTATTAGGCATCTAGGTTTAGCACTTTAAGTACAAGGCTGTAGCTGTGCGAGGCACTTATCATGTATTAGATATTAATATGTTGTTTGGATTATGCAGATGAGGTAAGATCTGTCAACAGCAGTTAGCCTGTTGTTGTTGGTTTCTATTGAGAAATAAATATAGTACACAGCAAAGAGTAAAACAGTCTAAATGGTGAAATGATACTTTTAGAGCTAATAGAATCTTAAGGAATAGCTGCAGTTTAAATAGATGTCTATGGAGTGACACCTTAGCCCTGGGTTTCTATGGGATAGTTACACTTTGAATCAAATGAATGTGAATTATTTTGGAGGCAATGTATAGTCTATTCACACTATAAATGTGTGTCAAATCGTGGATTGTAGACAGGGTCAGATGTGTACCAGGTGTTGACCTGCCTTTCATGTCACTACAATGGAAAGATTATCCAGCCGTGGGCATAGCAGGGTGAGTATTTAGAACTTGTGTGAAGCTGCCCCATTATGTTGCCACATGGTATAAGATATGAGATGCTACATTCCACCCACCTGACATAATCCAGGGAGGAAACAGTTAAATAGCCCAAAATCAAATTTTTAGCCATATTGCGAACAGATAATTATTTTTTTTTACGTTTGTGAACTTTTTATATGTCTTTTTAAAATTTTCTTTAAAATGACAGTATAAATGTTGTAACCAGTGTTGAGGAACGCGAAGCAGAAGTCGGTCCAAAGTTTAAGAAAAGCTTCGATTCGTAACAATTCCAAATTTTCTTGCTTTTTGTAGTAACGAATCATGTTTTCCTAAAATGGCAGCTGCACATGTTACAAAGTGAAACCAAGTGTAGAAGAGACAAGCCCGGGAAAGCAAGATCACCCATAGCACAGGGAGCCAGCCGATAGCCATCCCATATGATGTCACAGCCTTATAAAACCTCACCCCATGCAGACTCCGCCATTGTCCTGTGAGCTGAGCATAAGGAGA
The DNA here is from genome assembly GCF_014858855.1 of Bufo gargarizans. NCBI lineage: Eukaryota > Metazoa > Chordata > Amphibia > Anura > Bufonidae > Bufo > Bufo gargarizans. The sequence continues at coordinate 5,908,088 of NC_058087.1, read as the reverse complement.
GATGTGGAAACAGGGACAGTGTTGCTGAAAACTATTAATAGAAGAATATTCTGAGTGAGAGTGCAGGAAGATAGCATGGAAACTACAGGGAGAGCGCAGGGAGAGCACAGGGAGCGCAGGGATAGTACAGGGAGAGTGCAGGGAGACTGCAGGGAGAGTGCAGGAAGACGGCATGTAAACTGCAGGGAGAGCGCAGGGAGAGCACCGGCAGTGCAGGGACAGTACAGGGAGAGTGCAGGGAGACTGCAGGGAGAGAACAGGGAGAGTGCAGGGAGAGTGCAGGAAGATGGCATGTAAACTGCAGGGAGAGCGCAGGGAGAGCACTAGGAGCGCAGGGACAGTACAGGGAGAGTGCAGGGAGACTTTTTTACTTTTACCTACATCAGCTGTAAATGTAATTCAATACCAATAAGATGGAAGCCTTTATTGTTCTCGTGCCAGCGTGCCAACCAATCCCATCCAATCTGCACCCCTTAGGGGGGCCAGGGTTTAATGATGACCATCCTCATCTTTTGCTGGATATACTTCTTCTAAATCATCCTTCTTGGTCTCCATGTCCTAGAAATGTCAGCAAGATGCAGAGAGAGGAGGAGCTGGATGTTCCCTAAGGCTACTTTCACACTAGCGTTCGATCGGATCCGTTCTGAACGGATCCGATCATAATAATGCAGACGGAGGCTCCGTTCAGAACGGATCCGTCTGCATTATTTTTAGCATATAACAGCTAAGTGTGAAAATAGCCTCGTACGGATCCGTCCAGACTTTCAATGTAAAGTCAATGGGGGACGGATCCGTCTGAAGATTGAGCCATATTGTGGCATCTTCAAACGGATCCGTCCCCATTGACTTACATTGTAAGTCTGGACGGATCCGCACGGATCCGCACGCCTCCGCACGGCCAGGCGGACACCCGAACGCTGCAAGCAGCGTTCAGCTGTCCGCCTGTCCGTGCGGAGGCGAGCGGAGCGGAGGCTGAACGCCGCCAGACTGATGCAGTCTGAGCGGATCCGCTCCATTCAGACTGCATCAGGGCTGGACGGCTGCGTTCGGGTCCGCTCGTGAGCCCCTTCAAACGGAGCTCACGAGCGGACCGACGAACGCTAGTGTGAAAGTAGCCTGAGACATATTCTCATCGATATTAAATGATGCGGAAAAGGAGGAAAAGCAGATGGCGGAAGAAGGGCTCCCACCCTTAGAGCAGGAGATCGCGGGGTTGGAGAAGTGGGTACAGTCTCTGTTTAAAGGTGCATTAAAGGTGCTGCATGGCTATTATAATGAAGACCGTACCCTAAGGCAGAGTGGCCTGGGTATACCTGATTTATAGCGATTTGTGACAAATTAATTCGTAACAAATCAAATTTCTTTTTGAACTTGGGCAAAGCTGTTGAATCAAACTTTTCAAAACTTCGCTCATCTCTAGTCGTAACGTGTTGTGTCAATAAGGCCTTATGCACACGGCCGTTGTTTTAGTCCGCATCCGAGCCGCAGTTTTGGAGGCTCGGAATGTGGACCAATTCACTTCAATGGGGCCGCAAAAGATGCGGACAGCACAACGTGTGCTGTCCGCATCCGTTGGCCTGTTCCGTGGTCCGCAAAAAAAATATAACCTGTCCTATTCTTGTCCATGCTTTGCGGACAAGAATAGGCAGTTATATTAAAAGCTGTCCATGCCGTTCCGCAAATTGCGGAACGCACACGGACGCCATCCATGTTTTGCGGATCCGCGATTTGCGGACCGCAAAAAACACAACGGTCCTGTGCATGAGGCCTAAGAAGCAGTATTATGTTGGGTAGTTCTGTAATGTAAAATATGAGCCTGTCTAAACTATCTAAAAATCCTATGATCATGATACCAGAACATAAATTTATTAGGTTGAGGAATAACCAGAAGCTCCGGGTCCCAATACAACATATGTAATAGACCCCTCAACTACCATGCGTTTATAGTACTAGTGACTTCCTGTGTCACATAGGGCCCAAGATTTGGGGGGTATTATCGGTTCTTGGGGAGACAGCCCCTTAATCTGTGTGAGGAGACCTATAGGCCACACATGCTCCTCTGGAAATCTGGGAAGAAGATACGCAAATGAGCTTTTAACAAAATCCGCTTCTGATGCCACCAGATGTAAGGCAGCTATCCTATAAGCCTTTAAACAGGCCTTGAGACACGACTTGGATAATAAATAAGCCAGCACCTCATCTGCAGACAGTCGTTTTCGGGGTGATTACCCCTCTTCAGTGCAGAGAGAGTACTGGCTTAATTGGGCGAGAGGCCTAAGTCAGGATTTGGGGGGTATTATCTGGTGGCATTAGAGGAAGAGCTTGTTAAGAGCTCATTTGCATCCCTTTCTTCCCACATAGGGGCCAAGGGACACCCTGACTCGAGCCAGGGTGCAACTTCAACCTCTGCACCCCCTCCTCTTATTATTGCTTTTATAACAGATTTCACAGCAATGTATAAATGGACATGAAAAGTGACAACCACTTTTCTTAGCGAGGAGAAGGCTCCAAGCAGTAGTCACTTCCCTTCTCCCACTCATCTTGTGTTAGTCAGTGAGGAATCACAATGAGAACGGGGAAAGGAAATTTTAAAAATAATTTTTATCATCTTACTTACCGGTAATAGAAGTTGGGCCTAAAATTGCATTTATAGTAACATCAGTAATATTTACTGTGCAATTCTGATATTTTGATATTACAAACAGGGATATAGAGCATACATAAAGCAGAAGCATCCTCATAGCCCTGGCTCTTACCACCACACTCCCCTAGCGCTAGGACTGGAGGGTCTTTAGATTTTTAAAGTCACCCTTATCCCATTCCTTTTGGAAATAAATGGCCCCTAAGGGTAATATAATGCTTTTGGGCGCCCCAGTGCAAAAAGTGTAACCATGCCACTTGTGCCATTTATAATACTAGTAGTTTCTTAGGAACTGTTGTGCACCAGGATCCCTGCACCCCCTTAAAGGTTTTTCCCCGAGATTTTTATACTGATGACCAATCATCTGGATAGTTCATTAGTGTTTGATCGGTGGGGGTCCCCCGCTGATCAACTGTTTGAGAAGGCAGAGGCGCTCCTGCGAGCAACATGGCCTTCTCTCTGCTTTCCCTAGGCTGAGTCATGACACATTCATCTGTCACGTGGCAAAGGAGCAGCCCAGCCCCATTCAAGTGAATGGGGCTGAGCCCGATACCAAGCACATCCAATATACAAGGTATGGCACTGTGCTTGGTGAGCTGTGAGGAGGCAGCGGCGCTCAGAGAGTACCGCTGCCTTCTCAAAACAGCTGATCGGTGGGGGTCCCTGGTGTTGGACTCCCACCGATCACATACTGATATCCAGGGGATAGGTCATCAGTATAAAAATCCTGGAAAACCCTTTTAAGCTCTACCCCATTTCCTTCCTCCCACTTTTTCCTCTGCTAGAATGGGACTAACTTGCCCTTGGACTCTTCTAAACAGGCTCCATGACAGCCAATGGAACTGACCCTATGATGTATATTTTTCATAGTAAGTAAGGATTCAATAGTCAAGGTTGTTGGTGGAAGTCTTTTTCTGGTCTTGGAAACTTGCACAGTTTCTTATAGCTCTGACACATCATTCCTTCACACTCTTCGACTACCCCTTCTCCCCAAGCTCCCGAGCGTCATGTATCCATTGCCGGACCACAAGATCTGTAGCTGCCCAGAACAATGGTCATTTGTTATCATTGTCTTTTTTGTAAAACTCATGTAACAATTGACCATACGCCTTCAGGAACTTAGTCAACGATCTGTGGAAATTTACTACATATGTATCCTGGCTTCCAGTCCTTTGCTTTAAAAGTTAAAAAAGAAAAGGGGTTTTCTGGGAAGATTTTATTTTTTAAATTAGAAAACGGGGCAGAAAATGTTAAAAGTAAAAAAGACACCATCTTCTCCTCCACTGATTTCCCCACTATTATCTGTTCATTGCTACTCCAGTCCTCCCTGCTCTCCATATCCGGTCCTGGCTCAACACATTGGAAATGCAAGGAAAGGCAAACAATTCTGGAGCATCTATTCTTATGGCTTTGTGTTGTGCCATTTCTTTATCATTCCTGCTAGAAGCTATGAATTAATTGACAGCACTCCAGATAGGTGTTACCAGCTGGGGGTTGTCCCTGTACAGAGACTACCCTATCAGTGCTGCCAGTGTGTCAGACTGTGCAGAGACCCCCCCAACTGGTAACACCCTTCTGGATCTTTAACTATTAGCAATTCATGTATAGTTTTTAGTAGGACTAATAATGGAATGGCACAACATAGAGTCATAAAAATTGATGCTGAGGAATGCAAATCGTTACTAAAACAGAAGTTATAGGTTTGCTTTAAACAATACTTGCCAACTGCTGAAAGCTGATGTCTGGCATGTGCCCTATCCTCTTTAAGTGGCATTCTGCCCCCCTTTTTAGCAGCACCCTCCCTACTCAAAGCAATGTGGTCACTGGGGCTGGGTCTAATGATGCCGAATCCCAGCACCATATACAGTTCCGACCCTCCATGCTGTGTCCGACAGATTTGAGAACTCTTCCAGGAGTCCGAGAGGTCTCTACTTTTTCCGGGAGTCTTCCAAACATTTTGGGAGAGTTGACAATTATGACTTAAACCTCAGCACGCCCTATAGTCGTGTAGCTGCTCTCCTGGTACTCTTATAGAAAAGGTCTAGAGATATAAAAAGGTATCCTAAAAAACTAAAGGTTTATCCCATTGGTCTGGCAGTCTTACTTCATTCAAAAAGAGCAAAAGCTGTATGGGGATATTAATGTGACAAGTAGACAATAAAATGATTGCCTCTAAGCATTATAGGACCAAGTAATGAAAGTTAAATTCTGGCCGATAGATGACCAAGGTCTCTTCATCAAGAATAAAGCTTTAAGTACCATAGGACATGCATCTATGGGCTTTCAAAAAAGGTGAGTGTGAGACTCAATGGTGCAAATATCCTGCAGTTTTTTTTTTTATACAATACTACTCGATGGTCTGGATTGTTTGTTTTCTCTTTTGCAGAAACTAGACACAACCTTTGCCGACTTCCATGTAGATCACTACTAAAAAAAATTTGCCCAAAAAATATCCAGTGGTATAGAAACTGTTAGTTGACATTAAAGTAGTTTCACTTGTATAACAGAAGATTATTATATATTTTGGTCTCACACAATGTAAACTGTTTTTTGGGATGGAAACACCGCCATTCACTTGGGATTTACACCTGGGTCAAAATAATAGATAAAGAAAAGAGTTGATTTCATTGTATAAAAAATTTCAAAATCTCTACAATTTCTACAATATGCATCACCATGTAGTAGAAATTAGGCTACTTACAGCCATATATGCTAATCATTTTTTATTTTCAAAAATTCCAACCATAATTTTCTTACTGTATGAACTCTTCTCCAGAAAGCAGAAAACTACCTCATACCAGCCTAAAAAAAAAAAAAAGTCATCCAAAAGAAGAGACACCAATCTGTAAAACTAATTTTGGTGTTCTTGCCCCACATTAGTATGGAGCAGAGCACTCGTTGGCTGGATGAGAAGCCTTTTCATGTAACTCAAGGTGGTTGGAGGAAGAAAGCTAAATCATATCAAATACTTCAAAGGATTTCTCTAAAAGGAAGAGGCATTCATCTCCAGACAGCTGTTTTGAGGTTCTTACCCCTTACCAGCATAGACTGGTTGGATGAGATGTGGATGAAAACTGCCTTTTACCAGCCAAACTAAAGGCTCCTCGAGAATGAAGAAGGGCCCATCTGTAGACAGCTGTTTTTCCCCTCCCCCCTCCCCTTGTCAGTACAGGATAGGGAAATGGTTGGTTGAATGAGATATGGAAGAAAGCTCCATAATACCAGCCAAACCAGAGACTCCTCTAAAGAGAAGAGGTATGTGTTTTGGAGTTTTGACCCTCATAATTATAGAGAAGGATACTGGTTGGATGAGACGTTGAAGACTACCTCATACTAGCCAAACCAAAGACTCCTCTATAGAGAAAAGGCTTCTGTTTTGGGGTTTTGCCCCTCATCATTATAAAGTAGGGTACTGGTAGGATGAGATGTTGAATAAGACTACCTCATACCAGCCAAACCAGAGGAAGAAGGACCCAACTGTAGACAACTGTTTTGGGGGTTTTGCCCCTTCTCAATACAGAGCCAGGTACTGGTAGGTGGGATAAAAAGTGGAAAAAAATATTTGCCAAAAAGAGACTTCTCCAAAAGAAGCAGCCATCTGAGTACGACTATCTGGGTTCTTACCCCTCATAAGTATAGAGAAGGGTAGTGGTTGGATGAGATGTGGAAAAAACTACCTCATACCAGCCAAACCAGATACTCCTTCAAAAGGAAGAGGCATGCATCTGTAGACAGAATTTTCAAATTGAGAGTAACATAATCTAATGTAGTCTCAGTCTGAGAAATACTTGCCTTTAATGTAAATTAGTAACTAGAACTAAAAGAGGACCAGCCACCTCCCCTAACATGTTTCTTTCAGTTACTACTTGCATTCCCCATTTAATAACAGTTCTCAAGCATTTATTAATATAACTTTATGTTGTGCCATTCCTCTATTGTTCCTGATAACATTTTAGGAATGAATTGCAGTCTGCAAGAAAGGTTCATCTGGGCGTTACCAGTTGGGGGGTGTCCCTGCACAGTCTGCCATTGACAACATTGACTGGATAGTGTCAGACTGTGCAGGAACACTCCCCCCTACCCTTTGTCCAACTGGTAACACCCAGATGGACCTTTATTGCAGAGTGCTGGCAATTCATGCATAAACCTGTAGTAGAAATATCTGAGGAACATAGTTATGTGAAAATATGCTCTAGAATTGGTAATGGGGGAAGGGGGGGGGGGTAGTCACTGAAGATAAGGAAAAGACAGGGTTACTTAATGTTTTTTTAGCTCTGTATTTACAAGAGAAGAGAAAGGAGCTGATATCTGTGGTGCTGGGGCTGTTAGTACATCCAGTAATATACTCAATTGGCTAACTGTAGATATGGTCCAAGAGAAGTTAAATAGGGTAAATGTGAACAAGGCTCCGGGTCCAGATGGATTACACCCAAGAGTGCTTAAAGAGCTCAGTTCAGTCATTGCTGTGCCTATGTTTATCATTTTTAAGGATTCTCTAGGGACTGGTACAGTGCCAAGTGATTGGCGCAAGGCAAACGTGGTGCCCATATTCAAAAAAGGATCAAGGTCCTTCGCAAGTAATTATTGACCAGTTAGTTGTTGTGGGAAAAATGTTTGAAGGCCTCTTAATGGACTATATACAGGAGTATGTGACTGTAAATAATACTCGAAAAGCTACAATTTCTGGGGAAATTGTGCGAAGTGTTCTTGCCTCCACCAGTAGTCTACAACTGGAGTGGGAGGAGAAACTGGGTAGAGTGGCTTGAGTAACTGTTGTGTGGTAAGAGTGGCTGGAGTAACTGTGGAAAAGTTGGACTGGGCAGAGTAACTTTATGGAGTGGGCAGAGTAACTGTGTGGAGTGTTTGGAGTGAGTGAAGATAGTAAACTTTACACTAACCAATTGATTGATCAAATTTAAAAAGTGCACATGGCAAGCTTGATAGAGTGAGAAATGCATTTCAACTTGTATTTATTTTTATAGCACATTTAATTGCAATGTTGTTGCCCAAAGTGCTTCACAGTTACATTAAAACATACATTTACAGCTGTAAAGTGAAAGTAAATATCCCAGCATGCATTGCAGCAAGCATCTTCAGAGGAGTAGTCACATGACATCCCCGCCCACCTCTGTTCATATAGAGACAAGAGCCCCTCAGACTTCTGTACAGACACATCAATAGAAAGCACACCCCAGTCCCAGCAGTAAAGAGAGGTCACGTCACTGGCGGTTGCCATCTTCAACTGGTTGTAGTTTAAAAATTATAAATCCTAGAGCGAAGAGCTTTATATCGTGAGAATCACAAGACCCAGACCTACATTGCATAGTATGTCTCTGAAATATAAAAAATGAAGGCACAGTCGCAGTAGTGGCAGCAGGGATAGCTGAACATTTTGATATATAATATTTGTGTAGGTGGGCTTGAAAATGAGGGAGTGGTGACAGTTTAGAAATCATGTCCTGATTTTTCAGCTCACACTCTAGCTTTTGTCACTTTGCTGGCTGCTCACACACCTGGGTTCCTATGGCAACTCACTCTACAGCAAGGGCAGAGAAGAGCGGTTAAAAACAAACTGCTCCAACTTGCTCACTTCACTGGAGGTTGCCATCTTCAAACGGTTGTAGTTTAAAAATTATAAATCCTACAGCGAAGAGCTTTATATTGTGAGAATCACAAGACCCAGACCTACAGACCAGAATGCATAGTATGTCTCTGAAATATTAAAAATGAAGGCACAGTCGCAGTTTAGAAATTGGCTAGAGTGGAGTTTCAATGAATGTCAATGGGCGGCATGAGTTGCAAACAAATGGTCATATTGTCAAAACTATCAGCACTATGGCTTAGCCGTGGATATTTTTTGTGGCAGCAGGGATAGCTGAACGTTTTGATATAAGAATTGTGTAGGTGGGATTGAAAATGAGGGAGTGGTGGCAGTTTAGAAATCATGTCCTGATTTTTCAGCTCACACTCTAGCTTTTGTCAGCTCCCACTCTAGTTTTGAACATTCCGCCATTCATTCCTATGGGACCAATTTTGCCACAAAAACGCAGATATTTCGTGAACCATTCAGTGAAACATTCCACAAAGTAATAGCACACCAATCGGGAACAATCCGCATGTTTCGGTATATTACTGTCTATGTAGTGCAAAAACTGTGGGAGGAGTTAGGGTGGTAAATTTGGCTGCATTAATAAGAACATATATGTGAGATAACAGTAAGTGGTCTTGCCATGCAAGAACACTTAATTAACATAATTCTATAACTGAAGTCCATGTTAAGACTCTCGGAGTATATTCCTTCATTTGAGAAGACATTCCATAAGACTGGGTAATGATTCCACTTAATAACTGCACTTTCTTTTAATACATCCATATCATTAAATAGTGTCTACTGTTTTCACACAGATTATAGAGCCTCCAAGCGAGGAACAAACATGCGGTCAGTCACTCCAAGTCACAGGTTCCCATGCGTTCATAGGACGGGTGATACAGTACATCTGTTCATAGATTTAAAGGAGCCTCTTGACAAGTCCACATGTGTAAGTTGTATTTATTCCCTTCCACCGGGAAGTGTCAGAAAAGCACCATTACTTTTTTTTTGTTATTTTGAATGTTAGAACATTGAATACGATTATTGCAAAATTGGAAATAATAGGAGGACACTATGGAAACTGAACGCAAACTGTAAAATTCTATTGCACTTTGCCTAATTATGTTTTTTTTTTTAAGCGAAACAATTCTGGTAATCACGGAGCGACGTTTTAGCGTTGGGCCTGTCATTTTTAATCAGGTTGTTTTAGGTAATTTTTTGTCCTGTCCCTCATTACAAAATTGTTTATCAATAGGTGCACCATGTGTCACTAGCTTTTCCCATCAAACCAGGTCTGACAAAGACTTGTTCTGCCTGGGAACGAGGCAGCTAGGTGAAACTAATTCTGTAGATGTTTGATTCATTAAGAGCTTATTGTTAACGGGGATGTCTGATTGTAAAGGCTCAGTGAAGCAAAAGAGTGCAGAGTAATCAGTTGGATTTATACTTTGCAAAGCCCAAAAAAAAAAAAAAAAATCAACATAAACCTGGATATAACAGCAGAGACCGCGCAACGAGTGCCCGAGGCCGGACCCGACCTGAGAACGGAGAGGGGAAAGAAGAAGGTCATCGTAGTCATAGTCTAGGAAGATTTTCTGTAGGTGGCTGGAGATATCAGAAGATTATGGACATATGGTAGGGCCTATCATACCTTGAGATAACAGAGCAGAGCCTTCTGCTTAGCTGGGCCCTTTTGACTGACATCATCAATTCTATTTCATGTCATCCACCTCCGGTAACAGGAAAAAAAGGCTCAGGGTTGATAACAAAACAGGCTCCTTTTAAGTATTGAGATGCCTCCAAGACACCATTGTGCAGTTGCATTCTCCGAGTACTGTATTAGTAGGTTGCTTGTTTTATCGCCCTCGCCCAGCAACTGTCATTCCTCCAATCCTCCTCCTCCCATATTTTTTAGTTTTTGTACCTTGCAAATGAGAGCCTGCCTTGTTCGAAACCAGATGTAGGCTCGTAGAGCCTAAGCGTAAGCTGTTGTACTTTAAGCCTAATGGGAAGTTTTATATGCAAGGGCCTTGAACTGATTAGTGTAATTCCCTCTTTAATACATCTGTCCCTCTAGATTAAGGTAAACCAAATGTTGCAATCAGAGATTAGTGTACCTTGCCAGTTATTAACATCCCTGCGCTCTCGGAGAGCACGTCAGATACTAATGCTGTGTATTTATTTGCTGTTTTCAGGCGGTAACATGAACTTCTGCACCTGTCAACGCATTCCTCTGTAAAGGACGGGGAAGAAAAAAAAAATCTAAAAAAAAAAATAAAAAATTAAGGGGGGAGAAATGTTTCCAGTACCTGTCCACCTGTTTTCTTTTGTCACACTTAACATTTCGAGTTGGCTGCCAAGGTTGACAGGTGGCTTAATCCAGCTGGTACTATGAAGAAGGGCTTTATATATTTTTTTTGCTGCTACGTTTCAGAATCTATCTCCTAGGAACTCTCCTGCGGCGTCTCCTTGCCCGCCTCACCTAAATTACAATTTTTATGTACTTAAAGAGAGGGATAGGTTTGGCGGATCTTGAGACTTTATTAGGAAAAGTACCTAGGCCTGCTGTGCTGTAATCAGTTAGTGCTGTCCGTCTCTCAAGGTGGGTCACGCAGTTGTCTTATTGCATTTGGCAGGAAATCCTCAACAGAAAAACACAGATGTCACGGAGGACAATGCCTTAGCTGTCACAGAAAATATTTTATTTTCACAGGGGATTATACACACACATTTGTACCATAACCAGAACTAAAACCCTGAGATAGGGCTGCAGAACAGCTCAGGATAAGTCACTTTATTTTTCATACCTTCTGACCTGATGTACGCTGGAAGGATCAGCTACGTGAACCGTTTAGATAGACGAATGCATTTGAAAATAAATTATATATAGATCGAAAACCCTAAGAAAAGTATTACTAGTTATTAAATATTATTAAATGGATTGTCCAAATTCTGATATCGATGACCTACCCTTGCATGGGTCATCAATATCAGATTGGTGAGGGTCCAAATCTTGGCTTCCCTGCCGATCAGCCGTTTGAAGAGGCTGCGGCGCTCTGGTGAGCACTGCCTCCTCTTTCTAGGCCTGTGATGTCATTTTTCTTGATCACATGGCTTAAGCGCAGCTGAGTGAGTCCCATTCAAGTGAACCGAGCTGAGCTGGAATACCAAGCACAGCCGTCAAGGTGGCCCTGTGTTTGATAAGTTGCGAGGAGATGAGGTCCGCAGCCTTCTCAAACTGTTGATTGGCCAGGATGCTGCGAGTCGTACCCCCGCTGATCTGATATTTATGAAGTCAATGCTGAAAAAAGCACTGCCCAGAGATGTAAAATCTTGCAACGTTGTTCATTTCCAGTCTAGAAGCAACATGTTTCGAAACCGGATCAGTCCCTTCAGCAGGCATTACACGGTGAGATACTTGATGAAGAGACCAGAGGTCCAGTCCCAAAACGTGGTGCTTTTATACTAGAAATAAACACTTAAAGAGATGACTTCTCAAGATTTCACATCAGCCTCTGAAAGAGTCCTTTTTCCAACATCTATTTCCGATTTTCACTGGTTCCACCAAGGATATCCAGATGGACTTTGGCCTAAAACCATAATTTTTTACTTGCCTGCCAAGATGTTACACTCCTAGCACAACGCCCCAAGATGAAAATCCCTTACCGCACACCTGTCTTTAAAGGTAATGGTCTATCTATGTTGTGCCTTTATCATCTGATATTTTTTTGACCTATTCTGAGGATTGGTCATCAATAGTGTGATCTGAATTACAGGCCACGAGGCTGAATTTCCTTGGACTTCGTGGTAGTGAATCGATTTAACCTGAAATAGTGCAAAAAAACTAAAAATCATACTTACCTGCTCAATTTGCTCTTTACAGGTGGGCCGCTGTCATCTTGCTTGAAGATTTCGGCCGAAATCCTGTGCACAGTGACATATGACATCACCGCGTCACAACGTCATCTAGGGCCATGCGAGATTTTGTGCCAGATCTTTAAGCAAGATGGCAGTAGCCAGCCCGTCATGAGCAAATGAAGCAGGTATGAATTTTTTAAAATTTTATTTTACACTGTTATGTATATTAGATGCCGCGATCATGTGTGAACCTAGCATCTGAGGGGTACAGTGACGGGGACGGCCAATCACCACCCCTCGTCACTGCATCCGCTGCTTATAAAGAAATGTGCTTTGCGACTAAGTCATAAGAAAAAAAATTATAAAAAATTCGGCAAAGCAGCCAAATTTAATTTCCCAATACTTCACTCATCTGTAGTCATCAATATTAAACACTTAGACTAGGGGGGCATCATTGTTCCCATTACTGTCTGATCAAGTGATGCTCAGATTACCATTATGTAGGGACAACCATTCATACTGGGGTCACATGACCATCATGTTTCTATGAAAGGGGCTGACTTAATCTAGTGTCCTGCCATTGCTTTAAAGGGGTCCTCTCACTTCAGTAAGTGGCATCTATCATGTAGAGAAAGTTAATACAAGCCTCTTACTAATGTATTGTTATTATCCATATTGCCTCCTTTGCTGGCTGCATTCATTTTTCCATCACATTATGCACTGCTTGTTTCCGTGGTTACAGAACACCCTGCAATCCATCAGTGGTGGTCGTGCTTGCACCCTATAGGAAAAAAAACACAAGCTTATATGCGGCCACAAGAGAGGCCAGCACTTTTTCCTATAGGGTGCAAGCACGGCCACCACTGATGGATTGCAGGGTGTTCTGTAACCCTGGAAGCGAGCAGTGTATAATGTGATGGAAAAATGAATCCAGCCAGCAAAGGATACAATATGGATAATAAGAATGCATTAGTAAGTGACTTGTAGTAACTTTCTCTACATGATAAATGGCACTTACTGAAGTGAGACAACCCCTTTAAGAAGCCATTACCTGTCAGCAGGATTAACTCTGCTGTGGCTCACAATCTTGGTGCCTGCGCTGTAGATCTACTGCTTGCCAAGCAGAGCAGATTCACAGTGTGCAGGTGCCATTCCACCCAGAAGCAGGGGCACCAGCAGCTTCAGAGACAGAGGAGGGACACTTCTGGGTGGAATGACATTGTTGGGACCGGCGCACAGTTAATCCGCGCTGCTTGGCAAGCAGGAGCGGATCTAGAGTGCAGGTGCCAAGTCGGTGAACCACAATGTGGGCACCAGCAGACAGAGCAAGGCAAGATATCTTACCCTGTCAATTCAGTGTGATGGGAGGAGGGTACTGGGCACTGGTGCATAGCTATAGCAGTGCTCCTAGTGCTACAACCATCCCCTTGGTGCTCCAACTAAATATTGTGCATAAATATAACAGAAATGATATCTCTGCGCAGGTACAAGATAAAAACAGAAGAAAAATATTCTTTTAATCAGCATAATCAACCCTTCCCAGTGGGGCTCAGAGTCTTAAAGGGAGTCTGTCACCAGCATTTCACTTTTATAACCCTTCCCACAGCTCTCTAGCATGCTGCTTACAGTTTATAAAAACGTTACCTCTGGCATCAATCCTGGACTTATAGAACCATCAAAAACTATTTTTATAACATATGCAAATGAGGGCTCGCAAGTGCCCAGGGGCGGCGTTACTCTCTTAGGTGCCCTGCTTGCTCAGCCTTTTCATTGCGTCCCCCCGCCCCTTCCTACCCTCCGCCCGCCCATCCTTTCCCTTTGACCGCTTTTCTACTAACTTGTAATTCTGTCGATATTCCGGGCCTGCGCACTCATTCCTTTGGCCGGCACATGCGCACTGCGATGCCCATTCCTTGTACGGCATCACAGTAATTTATGCGCATGCGCCGATCGACCGCCTCCTTTGTTGTGTTTTCGCGTCGTTACCCGGCGCATGCGCAATAGTTACTGTGATGCCGTACAAGGAATGGACATCGCAGTGCGCATGCGCCGGCCAAAGGAATGAGTGCGCAGGCGCGGGATATCGGCAGAATTACAAGTTAGTAGAAAGGCGGTCAGAGGGAAAGGATGGGCGGGCGGAGGGTAGGAAGGGGCGGGGGGACGCAATGAAAAGGCTGAGCAAGCAGGGCACCTAAGAGAGTAACGCCGCCCCTGGGCACTTGCGAGCCCTCATTTGCATATCTTATAAAGATCGATTTTGATGGTTCTATAAGTCCAGGATTGATGCCAGAGGTAACGTTTTTATTAAAAAAGTGAAATGCTGGTGATAGACTCCCTTTAACTCCTTATCAGTATGTCTTTGCAGTGTGGGAGGAAACCCACGCAAACACGGGAAGAACATACAAACTCCACGTGGATTGGAACCTAGGACCCCAGTGCTCGCAAGGCAACAGTGCTAACCACTGAATCACCCGCTGGGCAGTGTACACATTGTATGGCACTGTTATTGTATGGCACTGTTATGTGGTCACTGTATGGTGGTATTTACTTAGGCAGTGTATGGTTCTGCTACTGGTACTGGTATGGAAGTGTTATTCAGCCAACATACAGTATGGCACTATGTGGGCGCTAAACTTTTTGGATAACGATGCACTGTATATTATGGTTATTTGTACACTGTAAGACACCTAATGCAACCATAAAGTGTTGCACAGGGTGCCATCCATCTTAAAGGGGTTATCCAACACCTATAATGCCCCCCAAAATGCCTGGGCACCTCATACAGGTTATACTTACCCTGTTCCCTGGCACCCATGTCACTCCTGATGTCTGCACGGCCACAGCTACATCTCTCCGTCGCACTAATCAGAACATCCGGCAATGGGGGAGACAGCCAATAGCAGAGCCTCCCTAGTGTCACCCGCCATGTAGGGAGGCTCGTCACCATCGTGGCCTGCTATTGGCTGACCCCCCTGTTGCAGGATGTTTTGATCAGCATGACAGGGAGATGCAGCGGCGGCCGTGCTGGCATCAGTATCTCAGGAGCAACGCAGGTGTCGGGGAGCGAGGTAATAATAACCTATATGAGGTGCCCGGGCATTTTGGGGGACATTACAGGTGTTGGATAACCCCTTTAAGGCGGACCCTACATTTATTTATTCACTTAAATCACCGGATTTCCAGCTTCTGTATTCGATTATCTTAGTCCCATAGATTCATGATGAGCATTACTAGTCCTGTTGTTACAAAATATGTTTATTCTCAACTAGAAACCAAACAAATCAAAAATTTTAATTATTTCATGAGCAAAATAGTAAAATATTTGACTTAAAAAAAAAAAAAGGCTTGTCTTTTCGAATTGTGTCTTACAAACGACTAAAAATGCAAATTCACAGTCTAAGCAGGGATGAAGTTTTTCTCTATACCACCCAACGGTTGCGGGTGGGATCCTCTGCCAAGTTATTGTTCAATGTAGGGCACCAGAAGTCTTTTGCAATTCATCTTAATTGTCAGGCTCACGTCAGGTTTTGTGATAAGACTCCCTGCTCTCTTTAAGTGACAGGGCTGACAACAGGGGAAGGAGCCTTGTGGTTCTAGAAGGGTTATGTGTTGTGACCTGTCATAGGTTGATACGGACAGTCTGTGAGGGGATTTCAGTTGTCACGGTGTCCCCAGGCGGTTGAATAGAATGACTGTCTGTCCTGTATTCGCCGGTTAGAATCCTGACATGTGCAACACTGATGAACTCAGCATTAAGGTTGAATGGGAGATTTTTGGCAGCTGAGACACAAGGGCTAAGCTGCAGGTCAGCGATAACAGTAGCACAGATCTCCTCATGTACACACTTAGTAACATTCTTTTTTTTTTCTTCCCCTCCTCCTAATAGTGCAGGAAACAGCTCCTGTTAAAAACGTTCACTCCTGAGTCTTTCCTTTCTTCGAAAAATGGAGCTTGACAGATTGAACGTCTCAGCTGCCTCTAGTTTTTCACCACCTCAGGTTTTTACCTCAAAATACCACTCAGGAAACACGATTTAGCAGTCCTGAGGAAGCGATAAGGTGATACTTGCTTTTCAAAGGAAAAATAAAAAGGATATTCTCTAACTACCTTGGAACTTCACATAAACTTCCAGAGCTTTTCTTTCAAGACATCCCATTGTTCTACGTTCTGAGAAAGTTACATTTCAGTAAAGAAAACTCCTGCAGCAATTAAGTAAAGTGTTGTTTTTGTCTTATTTGCTTGTTTTTATTTTATTTTGCTTTGATCGGTTTTGAGGAATTCATATATTTAAGAATTAATATTTTTAAGTGTTAGGTTTTCAAAAATGTTTTTAGGGTGGCAATTATTTTCTTTGTTGCAAGTTTGCAGCGAGTCAAACTTTTTCTTGCTTGAGCAGGACCTCTGGGGAAGTTTTGATCCCTCTTATGGTTGTGTTCATGGCCTTTTGTGGCATTCCTAGTAGCTGACATTTTTCTAGCCTCCTTTCTTCCCTCCAGAGGCCCAAGTGTCACTGTTTCAATTTTCTGTTAGTTACCCTAAAGCTACTTTTTAAACTTTCACTAAAGCAAGATGCACTAAAGCCTGCCACAGTTCTCCAGATTCGGCCCATTTGGATACAGCCATTCACTGCCAGAGCCCATAGACTATAATGGGAACCAAAGGGGATCCGGCCATGCACCGGCATAAATACTAGAATTCAGGCAGACAAAAACTGTTGCATGCAATGATTTTTGTCCGTCCGAATCCCGGCATTTATAGAGGAAAGCAGACGGATTCCGTCTGGATCCCATTATAATCTATGTGGTTTGGTAGGCACATGGCACTATCAACTATGCCAGATCCGTAGAAATTTGGCAGGCTGTTCCTCTGCTGGAACAGCCTTCCATATTGCTTGAGCGCTAGTGTGAAACTAGCCTAAGTTGGAGGACCCCATGTGTAAGAGTCTCATTGTCGGAGGACCTCAAGAGTTTATGTGCCACTATTATGGAGCCCAAAGTATCAGTGTTATGGAACCCCTGAAGTATCACTGTTATGGAACCCCAAGTGTCACTGTTATGGAACCCAAAATATTACTGTTATGAAACCCCAAGTATCTATCACTGTTATGGAACTCAAAGTATCGATTTTGGTTATTTTGTTCTAATAGGCACCAGTTTGTCATTATTCTGTTACCCCAATGTATCCATGTTTTGGTACTTTAAGTGTCAGTGTGTCATTCTTAATAAATCCCATTGTTCAAAGAGCCTCCATTGGCAGTATACCGTACCAAGTATTAGTTTGTTTTAGCTGTGGACACCTAAGTATAGTTATATGATTGTTCTGGTACCCTAAGCCTCAACATGTCATGTTTCAAGTGCCCTAAATGTTATTATGTAGTGGCTCTGGTTGGTCAAAATTCAGTTCTGGCACCATAATTGTTGTGGTGTCAATAGTTTATGTCAACATGTCACTACATCAAAAGTAAGTGTATGCCTCAATAGAATCCAAAATGTCATGATTTTATTGTCTCCAAGCGTAAATATGTAAATGTTGTGGAACCTCCAGTATCAGTATGTCATTGTTGTGGGACCCCAACAGTCTACAGGCTAATGTTATGGGACCCAAAGTGTTAACAGGTCTTGGTACTGGAAACTGAAATGTCATCAGCTCATATTTTGGTGACCCCAAGTGTCTAACGATTATTGTTTTGGGGAACCACGTGTCACCAGATCATTGTTATGGAGCCCAAGTGTCAACACATCACTGTTCTGGAGCCCCATGTGTCAACAGAACCTTGTTCTAGGTCTCCAAGAGTCAACAGACCATCGTTCTGTGGCCTAAGTGTCAACAGATTATTGTTAAGAAACCCAGATGTCAATAGATCAGTTTTCTGGGGCATCAAGTGTCAACAGATCATGGCTATGAACCCAAGTACCAGCAGATCATTGTTCTGTGGCCCCAAGTGTCAACAATTTTTTTTTATGGGGCCCAAAAATCAACAGATCATTGCTATGGAGCCCAAGTATCATCTGATCATTGTTCTAGGACCCCAAATGTCAACAGAACATTGTTTTGGGGCCCCAAGTATCAACAGATCAGTCAGTGTTAGTGTCAACAGATTATTGTTCTTGGATGTCTGTTCTCATATGTCAAGATCATTGTTCTGGGACCTCAAGTATTAACAGATTATTGTTATGGGCCCCTAAGTGTCAATGGATCATTGTTATGGAATCCAAGTGTGAACAGATCATTACTTTGGGACCCCAAATATCAAGAGATCATTCCTTTGGAACCCCAAATTATTTTATTCATTTATGTTAAAAGGTACATTTTTTCGAACCCCCCCCTAATATCAGTGTCATTGCTCTTGGACCCCAAATATCATCAACCAATTGTTAACAGCTCATTGTTCATGGGCCCTAAGTGTCAATGGATCTTTGTTCTGGGACCTCACGTGGGAGTCCTAGATCTTCAAGTTCCAATATGTCTCCAAGTGTCCATAAATCCTTTTTCTCGTGTTTAAATAACCTTCTGTCGGTTTTCCGTGTCCCAGTTTTCACAAACGGCTTTCTGCAAGATAAAAGCAAAGCTCAAGAAGAAGGAAGACATATCTAGCCTTGTACCAATTAACCACTCCATTTAACTTCCCGTGCGTTATCGCATCCCTGTCTCATAATAGTTTCTCAAGACAAGAAATTTAGTAATTGCAACCAGATGCTTAGACCCTTTGAGTTATGTGTAGTACCTGAAGGAAGTCTGGGATGGCAAAACATACAATTTCCTGCACAGACAGTTGTTGGGTCAGGATTTTTTCTTTTATGTATTAATTAACTCTCAGGAGGTCATTTATAATCTACGGAGTTTTCACATTTTCTCTTTGACGGAATAGCATATTTTATTTGCTATGACCTGACAAAAAATGTCTACAATATTTTACATTTTCTCCAATAGTACAATAGTTAGATATATTAGATCACTAGGGGGTAGGTCGATATAGTTGATATCTAAACAACATAAGGGTTTCTTCACATGTGTCCAATTCAACGCCGATTTTGGTGCAGATTCTGCAATGAAATCTGCATCAAATGTTACACAATCCATATGCCATGCATGTGAATGGGGTCTCTATTCTCTACAACTCCTTTCCCTTGCAATGGAAACATTTTGGGGGTGGATTTCCAGTGCAGAAATTAGTAGCATGCTTCTTATCTCAGGTGGAAATGCCAAGGAAGAGCCCAATGGAATTGTGCAAGTCTACTGCAACACATCTAAGAGGGTCGGGCTCGGATGTCTGCTGTGGAAATACATGTCAGATTTTAATCCAGCATGTGAACATACCCTTAGACACCAAGCTGCCTTGGTGCTGCTGTTAAGGGCTTGTCTCATGGCAGACACTGATGGCACATCACTGGGATAGCACAAGGAATGTATGGCAGAAGATGCTGGGAAAGCGCCATGTTACTTTGTCTCCACATAGATTTTTCAGAATTCTGCATGGTGGGCTTCCACCGATCCAACACTGAAGCTCTATCCTATCAGTATACCATCAATGGCGGTCACGAGGCTTCATCCATTAAAATGTACGAGTGCGTACTATGTGAACAACTGTATCCTCAACTTGGTCGGTCCATTTACTGACTTTGTTATTTTAGGACAATAAGGTTAGTGAGATAGAGTAGCAAAATTTATAAAGAAAAATAACCTGATGAATAAAAATCTACCATAAGTGCTCCATTTCTCTTCCCCCAATCACTCTTCTGCCAAATTCCATCCCTTATATTACCCTCATTTTGACTTTCCTTCTACAGTTGAGTCACATATGAACACCAGCTAATATCCAGAGTAACCTCTGTGTGCAGCACGGACAGCAGCTAGACGAGCTGGGAGGGACTCGGTAAGGTCCTGGTAGGTTGTCACAGGTATCTGGAGCCATGCTGACCACAGTGCATCCCACAGCTTCTGGAGGGGGCGTGGGGGAGGATCCATAGAGTGAACACGATGATTGAGGTGGTCCGACATATGCTCAATTGGGTTCAAGTCTGGGGAATTAGGGGGCCAGGGTAGTACTTGAAAGTCTTGGTCATGTTCTTCCATCCAATGTTGAATATTTCTAGCTGATCCCTAGGGAAGACAATCAGCATGTATGGGTGTATGTGATCTGCAAGGATGGATTTATAATCAAATCAGTTAGAGTGCCTTCCACATGAATGTGTGGCCCAGAAAATACCACGAAAACATTCCCCAAACTATTACGCTGCCACCACCATCTTGTGCTCCTCCAGCAATGGCTGCAGGGTGTTTGTTCTCTGTTGATTCTCGTCTGACACTCCAACGCCAACGTCCATATATTCAATGAAGCAGAAAACGTGACTCATCGGAGAAGACAACCCTTTGCCAATCAGCAGAGGTCCAATTCTGATTCTGCCCTGAAAATTAAAGTATTTTCTGCTGATGCAACTTTATTAGCAGAAGAGCAGTGACCATCCATCTGCTTCCGAGCCCCATACACGGTAGGGTTCGCAGAACTGTTGTGCTAGACACACGTCTGGTAGCCTCCTGGCACATTTTGGCGGTGAGCTGCACTGTAGTGTGTTGGTCCGCCCTCAGACACCTTCGTAGAAGCCGTTCACCTCTCACATCAATGGCGCGTTGTGCTCCGCAGTTACCACATCGCTTATTCACAATGGTGCCATTTGTCCACTCATAATACATTCACCATAACAGAACGAGAACAGTTCACACTGCGCAGTTTTAGACATACCGCCACCCTCGGCCAGAAAGCCAATAATCATCCCCTTTTTGCAACTCTGATAAATAGCCCCTTTTACCCATGACAGCAATGATGGATATGTGTGCAGACGCCTATCATACACCTTATATACCCACCGAGCCCGCTCAGCACACCTTATATACACACACCGAGCCAGCTCCTTCATGAGCTACGCACTGCCGACATTGAACATAGGAAGTGGTCAGAATAATGGGAGGTGAGTGGGTAGTTGTACACTACTTTGCCTTGAAAGCTACATATAGCCCTGTTGGCATTACTAAATCATAAAAAGCCGAGCTGATGTTTTGTTACAATGTATCAGTCTAGACAATGTTCTGTGAACTAAACACATCAACACAACTTTCCCTCATGTCCTAATCTGCAGACTGTTTTTAATTACACTAATACACTGTAACAAACCCTCAATCGTCTTGCCCTGATGCTTTGCTTCAGTGTATCATTGTAGTTAAAATGTATCAATCTGGAGCTGTTCCTCCCCCAGAGGACTGTTAACACTGGACACAATTGTAGCAAAGCTCAGAGCACGGTTAGATCAGGGCAGAAGGTTTCTACTCACTGACAGCAAACAGAGATCTTGAAAATGGTGAGGAATTAATCTGTTTAACCTCTCATGACACAAAATGTGAGCTTTATTTGGATAAACCCCTAGCTTTATATGATGTATGTGATGTTTAATAGACTTCCAGTGACCATATTACAGGACGCTTTATATAAGAGATTGCTGTCTTTCACTGTACGAGAGAATGACCAGGGTGTAGTCTTTTGCATTAAGGGTGTGGTGGAGGTGGAGGGGAACTGGAGCAATTCAGGGTGGATCTGGATACGTTCTGCTGGTTGGTTTAATTTGTTGCAGTTTTTCATTTAGCAATGCTTTGAGTCAAGCTGTTTGTGTCGTTATGAAATATTTCATATTTTCAAGCCAGTTATGTTACACACTGCACATGGGTCAAACAGGGCAGGTCCATGGAACAAACACGACAAACGAGGTGGTCCCACAGATGCTCAATTGGGTTCATGTCTGGGGAATAAGGCGGCCAGGTTAGTACTTGGAAGTCTAGGTCATGCTCTTCTAACCAATGTCAGACATTTCTAGCCATATGACATGTCACATTGTCTTGCTGGAAGATCACATCCGCCCCGGGAAGATCATCAGCATGTATGGGCGTATGTGATCTGCAAGGATGGATTCATACGCAAATCAGTTGAGAGTTCCTTCCACATGGATAAGTGGCCCACAGAATGCCACAAAAACATTCCCCAGACCATAACGCTGCCACCACCAGCTTGTGTTCTTCCAGCAATGGGGTTGCCGGGTGTTTTCTCTCCTGACACGCCAATGTCCATCCGTTCCATGAAGCAGAAAACGTCACTCATCGGAGAAGACAACCCTTGTCAGCGGAGTGCAGTGGGCAACTGCAGGCACTCATAAAGGGGATGGCAATTGCTCAGTGTGGGATTAAAGGAGATTTCCAGAATAGGAAAAGGTTAAAGGAAGGAGGTTTCATGAATATTAGAAAGGAACAAACTTCTTAAAATTTGATTGAGGTCTGACTCTCCTGATTTGATTTGGGTCCGAATAAATTCGACCTGAATCGAAAGTGTCCCAACTGCCTGGAAAACACACACTCTCTCCCCTCTCTTGGTCTCTATCTCACACTTTCTATTGGCTTCACTCTCTCTCTTACCTCTTTTCCTCTTGCTCTATCTTCTCTCTCCTCTCTTGCTCTCTCATCTCTTTCCTCTCTCTCTCTCATCTTCTCTCTCCTCTGTCTCTCCTCTCTTGCTCTCTCATCGCTTTCCTCTCTCTCTCTCTCATCTTCTCTCTCCTCTGACTCTACTGTCTCTCTCTCACTCTGTAGCTCTATCTTCTCTCTCCTCTGTCTCTCCTCTCTTGCTCTCTCATCTTTTTCCTCTCTCATCTTCTCTCTCCTCTGTCTCTCCTCTCTTGCTCTCTCATCTCTTTCCTCTCTCGTCTTCTCTCTCCTCTGTCTCT
This sequence comes from Bufo gargarizans, assembly GCF_014858855.1. Classification (NCBI taxonomy): domain Eukaryota; kingdom Metazoa; phylum Chordata; class Amphibia; order Anura; family Bufonidae; genus Bufo; species Bufo gargarizans. The sequence continues at coordinate 5,885,236 of NC_058087.1, read as the reverse complement.
CCTCTCTTGCTCTCTCATCGCTTTCCTCTCTCTCTCTCTCATCTTCTCTCTCCTCTGTCTCTACTGTCTCTCTCTCGCTCTGTAGCTCTATCTTCTCTTTCCTGTCTTTCTCGCCTCCTCTCAATCTTATTCCCTCCTTCACTCCCCGCCCCAAATCGAATAGCACACAATTCTAGTTTTTTAAAATAAGAACTTTTTGAAAAATTTTGGTTGAATTTTTTAATTAAATTCACTCATCTCAAATAAATACAAAAATTAATAAAGGAACCATTAACTGCCCGATAATTCTCCTGCTGCTTCAGTGCTGCCTCTCCACTGGTCTCCGATGGTCATTGATGGTTCTCCTGCATCGGTGAAACTGCGTATACCCACATGACAGCTACAACCAATCACTGGCCTCAGCACTGATGCTGGATGTATGGCTAGGCAACACTGACTTTAGTGATTGGCTGTAGGGGCCATGTGAGCGTACGGCACTTCACCAATGCAGGAAAATCAGCAAAGACTGGTATGAACCTTAAGCGGTGAGGATTTATCTGCTGAGTAATGGTTCCTTTTTTAGTTGATGCCATTTCCCCTTTTAACTTATTTTTATTTTTTTATTCTAGAAGTCTGTGGAGACCCTTGAGTAAACCATTGAGAGGTGACCCTCTGAGTGTTTTTGGAAATAAGGTGACAACAGCTGAGGAAAAAAGGTAACCCGTGAAATAAAACAACTAAAATGTATAAAAAGATAAAAACCGTAGCACAATAACAGCAATAGTCAGGGGCGGACTGGGAACTTAAAGTGGCCATGGAAAAAAAACAAAAAGTGGCCCCATTTTATAACTGGATCCAAATTGATGGAAGGCAGGGCCAGCAATACCATATTGTAGCACACCATACCTCCCTAACAGGGCCAAACACTACAGTCCATCACAAAATACTGCCAGCAGCATAAAATACATCCCCAAAAACTTCCACTGGCCGACCGTGAGGAGGGCCCAGGCGGCCCCCTGGGCATTGGCCCACCAGGAAATTTCTCTGTAAGGTCTATGGCCAATCTACCCCTGGCAATTGTTTCCATGGAATACTAATAATCCTCCTGAAGATGTCGGAGGCCCCTAGAGGGTGGAGGTCCCTAGGCTATATTCAGATCCATCTGATAATAATAATGTTTATTTATATATCGCCACCATATTCCGCAGGGGGTTCATGTACAAAGCAAAAGACATCACAATGTAACTGGCTAATATACAACTTAAACACTAGGCGTGAGGGCCGTGCTCGCAAGAGCTTACAGTCTATGATACTGCCCTAAATGCATTAAAAAAAATAATAAAAAAATACATATATTAACAAAAAAGCAACTAAAGAAAAGTGAATGTGCATTTCATGGCCCTTTAAATCTGCAAACCATACAGTATAAAGCCGAAACCTTCCGTATTATCCTCTATGCTGGATGCAGTTTTAATCTGTCTCCCTGATATCATAGGTTACAGAAGTGCGTCTCTGTTTCCTTTCTGCCCCTACCTTTGTATCTGCCCTGCACAGCACAGGACTCTGCTGATGAGAACTTCCTGTTTTTTCTCAGTCACAGTCCGCAGTGATAAATATGACCAGGGTGTCTCCTTAGAGGGAAAAAGAAAACAGCTGCTATACAGGAGGAAGAAAAATGTTGAAATTTCACCAAAAATCCCCTTTTGTTACCAAGTCTTCAGGAAAAAAAAATGGAACAATGTAAACTGTGGCAAAAAGTAAAAAAAAATGCAAAAAGAAAAACTATTTTTAACTCCTGGCCCTGTACATCTGAGCGCATCTGTGGAGACAGCAATGTCTGGGGACATGCCTTGAGTTCTCAAGATGATATATGGAGATATTTATTAAATTGAATGTAATAAATTGTAGCAGAAAATATTCCTGGACCAGGATTGTTCTAAAATTGCTCACTTAAAAGGGATTCATGGGGGTTTAAGAATAGGGCCGATGATCTGGCCCCCCCGAGATCTCGGTGGTGCAGTAGAATATTTGCCAACTGCCCAGTATTCATGGCAGGGGCGTAGCTATAGGGGAAGCAGGGGAAGCGGCTGCTTTGGGGCCCTGACCCAAAAGGGACCCATCCAGGAGGAGGAGGACTAAAAGGTTTTGTCAGGGCCCCTCAACAGTATTACACAATGAAATGATATACAGTGACAGTATGGACATTGTAGGAAATGGAGGGAACAGCTGCCGACCTTGGTCTGAGAGAGCGATCTTTACTAGCCACAGGAATGGGGGCGGCATAAAAGGAAGCGGTTGCGAAAAAATTGCTGGGGGAGGGCGGCCCCATTCAAAAATTTGCTGTGGGGTCCAGTCATTTCTAGCTACGCCGCTGATTCATGGGATTTCTCCACAAATAACACCTCAAAAGAAACAGATAATGGGTGAAGAAGGGCGACTGATCCCACCTCAAGCTATCTTTTTAGGTGTATAGGATCTGTGAAGCCAAGAGCCAATTCCCTTCTAAGTTAAAGGGGTTTTGTGGGACCTAAAAATGGATGCTCTATCCTTAGAGAAATAAAAAGGTCGGGGGCATCGGAGGTACCTGACGATGATAGTAGCATGGACCTGCCCTGTGAGGGTGCCCCGCTCTTCTTCATGTATGTACCTGGTTTAGGATGACCATTTATGAGATCCTTCAAGACAATAAAGAACACAGAAAACTGACTGGTTTATACCGAGGCGTTACATCTGTATTTACTTTTAAGCAGAAATTCGTCAGCGCTGTGTGTTGTTTCCATTATTGTGTAACTTGCAGTGAAGGTGGGTGATGAGCGGTCATGAGGTGTATTGCACAAATGACCTCTGATTTGAGGAACCAAAGTTTCCTATTCAATCAGACGGAATAAGTTGTTTTTACAGTAACTTTTAGCTACGTGACAAAAAGAAATAAAATAAAAAATCAAACATGAAGTGATGTGTTTACGAGAAGGAAAGCACATCCACATATTATTAAAGAGCAGCAGATTTGTACCTATGACACTGGCTGACCTGTTCCATGGGCGCTTGGAAGCTGAAGACATCTGTGTTGGTCCCATGTTCATATGTGCCCGCATTACTGAGAAAAATGATGTTTTCATATATGCAAATGAGCCTCTAGGAGCAACGGGGGCGTTACCATTACACCTACAGGCTCTGCTGCTTTGAGTCTGATCAGTACTTTTTGGTATCTCCCAAGGGAGGTGGCACTAGCTTTGTATGGCCTTCAGGGATTCTCAACCTGCGGCCTTCCAGCTGTTGCAAAACTACAGCTCCCAGCATGCCCGAGTAGCTGTAGGCTGCGGAGGCATGCTGGGAGTTGTAGTTTTGCAACAGCTGGAGGGCCGCAGGTTGAGTGTCCCTTGTCTACTGTATATACTGTCTGTGAGCCCATACAGTGACAAGAGCTGGTTAGAACTAGGGATCAGTCATGGCCAGTTCGCCGTGTTCGCCAGCGAACACATGCGGGCTGCCATCTTAATTTACAAGTCCGGCCATGCACAGGTAAGCCCTTACCTGTGCCTGTGCCGGGAGCCGATCTGAAACAAATGCGGTCACCGGGAGCAGGCAGTTCCGAGAACAGCCTGATGAAGGCCCCCAGCGGCTGTTCTTGGAACTGTCTGCTCCCGGTGACCGCATTTGTTTCAGACCGGCTACTGGCACAGGCACAGGTAAGGACTTACCTGTGCATCGCCGGACTTGTAAGTTAAGATGGCAGCCCGCATGTGTTCACGGGCGAACATGGCGAACTGGCCATCACTGCTAGGGATGAACGAATTTCATATTTTTATTTATTTTTTTCGCTTTGTGTTGTGGTATTTACTGAATTGCGTTACGAATTCCGTTACCACGGACCATAACACAATTCTATGACGGAATGCCTTTAGAGACTTTCCGTTATTCATTGCGTCATAATAGAAGTCTATGGGCTGTGAAACGGATCTGTCCCGTTTTCGTTATGCTGGAGTCCTCTCCTGCAATAGGGCAATGTGGAGGTTGCATGCAAAAAAACATGAATCCAGGTATTTACTTGGTGCATTCTCAGTGTTTTCCACACAAGCGGTTGGGTTTGACTCGATGCGGCTGTAGTAACCCACATGTGGTCATGTAATCTATCACACAGCACAGCGTCTACCTGCACAACCTCCCACTGTTTGATGCTCTGCCTGGACAGACCTGATATGTTATCTGTGAGAAATTCTTTAGGAAAGCACTGGTGACATATGACGTGGGAAAAGTTTATCTGCTGCACAAAAGACAAAACTAGACTTATTTCTTGTGTGTTATAAATGGCCTGATGCCGCAAAGTCTGCAAGGAAATGTGCGTGGGGGAGGGGGGGATGTATAATAATCATTTCACCTCAAAAAATATACAAATGATTCTAATTAGTATTTTATGTATGTTAGTTATTAGCAACAAAGTAACATTGTAGAGTGTTAGACTACATGCACACAACAGGGAAAAAACAGTTAATAACGGACACACTGTCGGTTTTTCATAGCCATTTTGCATCAGTGTGTGCAATTGTGCATCCATTTTCTGGCCGTGTGTCCGTTTTTTTATGTCCGTTTTGTATCCTTTTTGCATCAGTTTTTAATGTGATGTGCATGAGGCCTTAAAGGGGCACTCCATCCAACACTAACAATCTACAGTATTGACAAGCCAATGAGCGTGTGAAAATTAACGTTTACTGTAATCATTTTCCAAAACCCCTTAACCTGAGCACCAGAACAGCTTTTGATGTAAAATTTGGGAAATATAGAAGAAAAAGAAAATCCCTTTATTGTCCCTCAGTGGGGAAAGTGTTGGCTCAATTTAAAGGAACACTAAACCTAGAAAGAAATGATGAAAGTAAACAGGAAATAATCTTGTCCATATTGTTTGTTAATGGACAGGGTTTTCTGCATGTTCTTGTAGAAATCCTACAGAGGACACAGGGGTACTCTCCTGCTGATGTGTCCCATTTTCAGCTGAGGAGTGGCTGAGAGACATGGCGAATAGTCTAAGGGGCTGGATCTTAAAGGGGTATTCCCATCTGAGACAATGGGGGCATATGACTAGGATATGCCCCCATTGTCTGATAGGTGCAGGTCTCATCTCTGGAACCCGTACCTACACCGAGAACGGAGCGGAGAAGGTGGTGACCGGGGGACCCTGGGCTTCCTCAGGTCTGGCCACCACTAAGCATTCTCCCCATAGTAGTCAATGGAAAACCCCTTTAATGATATATATTTGTCCTGCTGCAGACAGAGTACAGGGGGAGGCTGCTGCTCCAGCCAGTTGCCTTGCAGTGCCCAAACACATTAGAGGAAAGATGGACAAACCCGTCAATTTTGGTGGGATTCGATAACTATCTAGTGTGTAGGGGAAGCCTGCTCCTCCTTCAGTGGTGGATCTTACCTTGTTTCTGCAGGAGATAAGACACCGCTGGCAGTGGGTTATTCCACTCTTACCATTAAAGCACATACACACAGTGGATACAGAGGAGGGCAGAAGACTAGCTGTTGTTCCAACCAGTATTTGCCAAAAACTATGAAAGGTGTATGGGTATCAGCCAGTGAGGGTGAGGAGGAGGAGGGGGGGGGGGGGGGGGCATGGCTGATCTCTTGGGTTAAAAATGTCTTTCTATGTTTCACAATTTTTTTTGTAACATGAGACAAAATAGGACTGAATAAGGAAAGTACAAGATGGAGGTAGGAAGGGCTGGGATATTTTTTATTCTTTTGCACTTTTTGACCAGTAACATATGGGTTCAAGTGCATGACCCATCTCCATGTTCCCATCATGGTCAAGTCTTGGTATCCTATGGGAGTAATGGAGCAAGCTTAAGGACAAGCTTGCTTGAAGACACTGGAGGAAATGGGCTTTTGCACCAACTACGAACAGGGCTTTTGGCAAATGCCGTAGTCCTATATATCATAGAGGCAGCTTTGGGGACATTGGGTAGAGGGGACACTTTTCAGCTTGGTCTTTCCCTCGTTTTAAGTGGGTGGATAGACCTTGCATAGAGGTGTAGTCTCCACAAGGAAGTTGATAATGGGGTGAATGTACTAGTGCCTCATTTCAAGGGTGGTTAAGAGTGTATAAATGTCAAGCAGCTGCTGAAAAGGCACACATTTTTTAGGTTTGGTCCATTCAAACTTATAGTTCCAGTACTAGAAGGAAACAGTCTATTGTGTGTCTACGGATTGCAGTTGCATACTGGTCCTGTTCATTGAGGCATCTTAAAGGAATTGTTCATTTGGCATTTTTTTCTTTAAAAAGGGTCACAATGGCAAAAATACCAAAAGAAGTGACAGTCGTCTCACCAATCCTCCATCTTTTCCATTCTGATGGGCTCCTGTTATACTCTAATTTGTAGTCCCTCTGGATACAGAGGAAATGACACAGTCAGTTACCGGCTGCAGCAGTGACGGCCCTCAACCCATACTTCCCAACTTTTTGGAAGGTCAAAGAGGGACAATCTTGGTTCAGTGTGTGAAAGATCTATTTTCCCTGCATATTTTTACACTTCAATAGTTTTATTTTACACAATAACACAAAAATATCTGATTTCTAAATTTCTAAAATCCAAATTGCAACCTAATAATGAAATAATATACAAGGCAGGGTCTAATATACAGAGAGGAACCAGACAAGCATTTTCTGGATCAATATTGTTAATGTAATAATGAATATCTATACTTCAGATCAAAAAGAGGGACATTTAAGGAGCAAAGAGGGACAGAGGGACTTGGCTCAAAGAGAGGGACACTTGAGAGGTCTGCTCGACCAGTGGTCATTTCCTGTGTGTCAAGAGGAACCGGAAAATAGAGACCAACAGAAACCTGGAAAGTGAGGTGAATACCACATTTTTTTAAAATATAATTCTGCCTGGTTTTTTTTATGTTACTGGTAAGAGAACCCCTTTAAAGAGATTAGTTAAAGGGGTTATCCCATGACTAGTGTAAAAAATGAAAATCAGACATCATGCAGTACATGAACCAGCCCTGTACCTCACATGGATCCAGAGATCTCCCCATTCATTGCCATAATAGATTTATATCAAGCTGACAGCTCAAGGGGAGTGTCCTTTATGCTGCAGCTCAGGGGGCGTGTCTCAGGTCTCACTATTACAGCTAAGGGGGCGTGTCCATGCTCTCCCTATCACAGCTCAGGAGGCAGTTGAAGAATAAAACGGCCATCTCAGTGAGTCGGACAAAGAAATTAGAAACAGCAGGTGGCGCTATACAGATACATTTTATTAAATAGCTCACGGGCTATGTTTAATTACATGCAATTACAAAAGTATTCAGCTGCAGGTGCTGGTTTGAAAATTGTAGAATATTTTTTGTGGGACAACCCCTATAATGTAGTTGTTTACCTCATGTACATCTTCCTCATGCTTTTTCTTATTCAATTTAGACTCTCCTGAGCCATTTTTACCATGTAAACCAGTCCCCCTGATTCGTTTCCATCCTGTGTGTAGCATTTCCTGTTCCTGTATCCAACCAAACCCATGATGCACTGCTCCTTCCTCTGCCATAGCTCGAGCACCCGCTAACCACGCCCAGCTAGTTTATAGCTCCTCCCACCCACCTAGTCACATAGACACTCCCCTATCACTGCTCCGCCCACGGACATAACATCACAGGAAATAAGAAAGAGCTGCATGGAAATGGTCAGAAAGGGAGATAGCAGCAAAAAAGGTCAAATAAATACATTACAAAATTACAGCGACCTTCATAAATTATTATTTTTAAGGATATTGATGCAATCCGAAAAACCCCTTTAAGACCTCTCTGCTGAGTAAATCAGTACTATAAATGGCAGCCGAAGATCAGGATTTTGTATGGGGGTCCAGGATCTAATGCCTCTGCCCAATACCTAATAATAAGAAGGTGACCGCTCAGAGATCTGTTCCTTGTATGGACACTGATACTCGGAGCTCTATCCCAGGGTGTACGAAGGGTTAAGGCTGTATTCCTTCTCTGTGGTGGCTCTGGCCACCGAGTTAAATGACACTTCCTGCAGATTTTCTGCGAGGATTATTTATATTAACATGACTTCTGGTTCAGTAATGTTTCCTTTTGTGTGGTTCACCTCTACTATCTACAAGCAAAACATGCTATTCGATATGACTTAGTTATGACTAAACAAAATGTCCAAGGCTCCGTATCCCAAAAAGTTCAAAGACGTTGTGTGCTGAGAATTCTATTTTTTTACCTCAACCCTCCAACTTATCTGCTTTTCGTTCCCAGTTGACTTGTGAAGTGCCTGCAAACCGTTTATATAAAGCCGCCCATACCTGCCGAGATGCTCTAAAATCAGCAAGACGTCTCCCAGCTGTAACACCGACCAACACCCCTGTGCCACCATTTAAGAGGCTCCGTCCCCCCCTGTGTTATGTACTCAACCAAATACTTTCCCCATGTCATGGCATTGGGTGTGCTATTACATCAGCACAGTTTTTCGGTATTATTTATACACTGTATACCTCATTGTTCTACTGTATGGCGCCATTACGTGTACACAATAAGATACTTTTATGTAAGCTCTATGGCGATATTATACGGGCACGGTATGTTACTGTTATTCATTAGCGTATGGTGGTATTAATTATGGCACTATGTTAAGCAGTATTACAGTATATTTTCGGAGTGGGGAAATACTGTAATAATACTACTGAAATAATAGTTACAGAATTAATACCACCATACAGTGACAGATACATATACACATTCCGGTATTGAACAGCACTTTGTACTCACTATAAGATTTTTTTTTATTATGCTCTATATGGCAATATTACATAGGCACCACATGCTACTGTTATTTTTCACTGTACGGTGGTATTACTTACAGCTGTATTTTATGAACAGTATTATGGCAACATTATATTTTGGAATATGATTACATTTTGATAGGCACTCACTCACTTGGATTTATGTGGATGCAGAAATGTATTCCTAAAATAAAATGAAAACGGTAAGAATAAAAACGAATAAAATACAGCGACATAAATTTAAGGGAGACTTCTTTATAAGTAAATCAATGAATTGAAACAAATGAGATGGTCCACCGATAATAAAATCAGGATCAAACGTATCAATATATAGGAAAATGTTCACATTAGATCCAGAAAAGTGTTCACATTGAAAATAAAACGCATAGTTGTTCCTCTCAACATCAATCAAGGTGTGCAGCAAATCCACTGATAAGATAAGATAAGATGCCTTTATTGTCACTGTACAATACAATGTAATACAATGTACAATACAATGAAATGGACTGTAATATACGGTAAGGTTCACTTTGTCATATAATAGGCAATCCCAATAGTTGTACAGTCTCTCCAATGAGGTACCTCAATACAAAGGTAAGTATTCACATTAGACTTGGAACAATGTTCGCGTTCAGATTAAATATGATTATAAAGGAGAGCATGCATGTATATAGCTGGATATTCACATCACATAGAATACAGCTTGATCAGCCCTCTTTTGTTATGGCAATATCATAATTTCATCATTGATAATGGATAATTACAGGCTGTTACTTACAATTCTGAAGTACCTCGGCGTGGCGTCCCACGTGGTCTCCAGCACTGATGTACCTTACCTCCGCTACTTCTCCTCTTTAGAAGTGCCGCGGCTCTAGGATTCAGCCTGCCACCCCTGCACTATACCTCCGAGACTCGGCGTCCCACGTGGATGGGAAACGATGTAGGTATTACTGGTATGAGAACACTGCGTCCCACGCGGTCAAAAGTCAGTATAGATATTGCCGATCACGTCGTGCGAGGGGTATCCAGAGAGCAATGGCTAGTATCTTCCAGGAAAAAAGGTATAAGTCCTTAAAGAGCGCTCCAATATATTGGTTACTACTACAGAGGGATCTGGATAGATTGGAGGCTTGGGCAGATAAGTGGCAGATGAGGTTTAATACTGACAAATGTAAGGTTATGCACATAGGAAGGAATAATGCAAGTCACCCGTACATACTAAATGGTAAAACACTCGGTAACACTGACATGGAAAAGGACCTAGAAATTTTCATGAACCGCAAACTAAGCTGTGGAAACCAGTGTCAGGCAGCTGCTGCCAAGGCCAATAAGATAATGGGTTGCATCAAAAGGGGCATAGATGCCCGTGATGAGAACATAGTCCTACCACTTTACAAATCGCTAGTCAGACCACACATGGAGTACTGTGTACAGTTCTGGGCTCCTGTGAACAAGGCAGACATAGCAGAGCTGGAGAGGGTTCAGAGGAGGGCAACTAAAGTAATAACTGGAATGGGGCAACTACAGTACCCTGAAAGATTATCAACATTAGGGCTATTCACTTTAGAAAAAAGACGACTGAGAGGAGATCTAATTAATATGTATAAATATATCAGGGGTCAGTACAGAGATCTATCCCATCATCTATTTATCCCTAGGACTGTGACTGTGACGAGGGGACATCCTCTGCGTCTGGAGGAAAGAAGGTTTGTACACAAACATAGAAGAGGATTCTTTACGGTAAGAGCAGTGAGACTATGGAGCTCTCTGCCTGAGGAGGTGGTGATGGGGAGTACAATAAAGGAATTCATGAGGGGCCTGGATGTATTTCTGGAGTGTAATAATATTACAGGCTATAGCTACTAGAGAGGGGTCGCTGATCCAGGGAGTTATTCTGATGCCTGATTGGAGTCGGGAAGGAATCTTCTATTCCCCTAAAGTGTGGAAAATTGGCTTCTACCTCACAGGGTTTTTTTTTTTGCTTTCCTCTGGATCAACTTGCGGGATAACAGGCCGAACTGGATGGACAAATGTCTTTTTTCGGCCTTATGTACTATGTTACTATGTTACTAAAATCCAATCAATGCATATATCATGATCTGGAGGTCCCCAGCTGTACCAAACGCGTTTCGGAACCTTGACTTGTTCCTTCTTCAGTGCTAAGGGCCTCGATTTTGTTTGATCCCTTAAATAGTGTACTTGGGATTCACCCAAAATATGGATCCCAGATTGGAATTGGGATTGTGCGGTTGTCATACACATTATGTTTAATGGGTGCTTCTCCTGCGGTTTCTATTAGTTCAAATGAGATACTTATACCTGTTAAATATTTAATATAGAGTAAAAATATCCCACATAAAGAGATGACAGAAAATAATAAAAAAAATTGAAAAAATTAAAAATATGTGCACATGCGGTTTTGGTGCGTCTTCTATGTGTTTTACAGAACCATTAGATTCAAAATGTGTGTTCTGTATATAAATATATTACATCTTTGTATAAATAGAGTTACTGGTATTATGTCTATCTATTCCCCTCTTTCATTTCTTTTTATATTTTTTATATATATTTTTTTATTATTTTCTGTCATCTATTTATGGTTATTTGTCACTGTATGGTGGTATAATTTATGGCACTATCATTTGTGCAGTATTATGATGGTAGTTTTCTTTATATTTCCTTCCTTCCAAAAAAAAACACCATAAAAAACATTTTTTTCCCCAAGGATCCCCTCTTATACTGGACAACTGGGGTCTCACCTCTTATTTTACTTTATCTGTTGAATAGCCAAGTATCATATCGGGCTGATCACTGAGTGGGATTACAAGAGCGTGCCACTGCACCCACCTGATTACCTTGATCTGATTGCGCAGCCCCTTAATTATATCCTTTCTTATGGAATTTGGAACATCCCCATGCAAGATGTCACTCAACTATTTGGCCACTGTACTTGTGAATTAAAAAACACCAAATAAGTAAAACATGGCGGCTTTCCTCTGAAAATAGCGCCACATCTCCTTACAGGTTGTGCGAAGTATTGCAACTTAAGCACATTCCCTTCAATGCAGCTGAGCTGCAATACCCGAGACCACCCATGGGACAGGTATATCTGGTATTGCATGTTTTTGAAATTAGACATAGAGTATCCCACGGAAATGTGGATTTGTTGGTTTTTTCCAATAGACGTATTTCTGAGACTCATTATTCCTCTTCAATGGTGCCAGTGTGCGTGGATGGTGAGAACCGTTGTGTGGTTACATGGGCATCTGGTTCAGGTGAGAAACACGCTCCATAATTTAGACCTTCAAGATCTGGCCTAGAAATGAGCATTGTTAATAACGCACACACACATGGAAACGTCATATGGAACCCACCTCTCTAGTGGGGCTCCATCTGCCAGCACATCCAACACCATCATGCTGTTTACATTTAAACACAGATTTGAGTGGCGTGGTTCACTTTCCTGATTTGTACTCTTTTTTTATTTATAAAAACCTCCATTTTATTTTATTTTTTTCATTTTTAGATCTCTTCTTATATTGATGAAGTTACATTACATAGGTGGATATCATGCAAATTACCGGAACCGCTAGTAACATTAATGATGGGCATGCAGAGGGCAATTTGGGGTATTTCAGGGTCTTTCAGTGGTTTTCTGACATTAGGCATTACCCTTCATGCCCCCCCCCCCCCCTAAATTTGAAAAGGAGCAAACTTTGCAATATGCTTCCTTACTGCTGCTCCCTGCTGGCACCTATCTCTCTCTCTCTCTGCTAGCTTGATCCTGTCATGGTCTTCAATATTGATTTCATGTAATGGGAAACCAATGGCCAAATTGGGGGAGCTTTATAGTGCTTTTGTAGGCCTGGGCAACAAAGGAAAGTAGGGTCACCCATCATTTTATACTGTTTTTCTTATAATATTTGGTAGTGAACAGATACTTGCTACATTCCATTGTAGTCTTTGGTAATGAATAGGTCAACAGTAAATTCAGGTTGCTCTTGGGGATCCTGTCTTCGAGTCATCCCCTAAACATATTGGGACCTGCCTGATTTATTGATAAAGCCCATAGGAATACATTTTTTGTAGAGCGACGTCACATAAGTCTCTTGACTGTTAAGGTATGTAGATTTCACATGGATTTCGTTGTGCAGTACACACCAGAATCCATGTAAAAGAAACGCGTGTGAACGGACCCTCATAGTCTCATGGCAGCCATTTTTGAAGACCTTGAGGGATGAAGTCTTTGTGTAGCCTCAACCTCTACATCTGAAATGCTTCAGCACTCAGGTAAGTTCTAGTCATCCTGCCGTTGTGGACAGCTTTTCTGTACTGGAGCATATCTATAGGGTTATTTTCAACCATTAAGTTTCTGAATGGCCATTTAAGTTGGTAGCGTACATATATTGCACAGACTTATTGCTGTTGGTCTCCTTTTGACCTTGCCCATGTGCTGATGTGACCAGATACTACTGTGCTTGCCATTTTTGTCAGAGCTGGATTGGGATTTTGTCACGAACCAGCGGGTGTGAACCCACTGTGCCACATGTCCTACCTCCTCTAAGGGCCTTGTCTAAGTGAACCCCTCAATCTTCACAGTACCCTTGATGGTGGGGATTGACTTTCCCAAGGGGAACACCAGGTCGCTACCTCTTGAGGAGGATAGGCACACAAGGCAGCTGGTCCAGACGAACTAGGAGGTACCTGAGAAAGGTACCAGAGGTACAGGCATTGTCAGCAGGCTGAGTAATTACCAGGAGCAACAGTGCAGGACTGAAGGATGAGGAAGAGGCGAAGTCCGACAGGCAATAGATCAGGGCAGGCAGCACAGGTACAGGTCAGGCAATCCGTGTATGCAAAAGGAGAGTCAAGGCAAGCAGGCAGGAATCAAACAGGTAGCAGAGTCCAGGAACACAAGTACGAGTCAGGAACACAGGAACACAAGCGGATATCAGGAACCTTAGCAGGACACAAGGACCTTGACATTGAGGCATCTGGGAAGGGGGCTGAGCCACTTATATTTGTGCAGGAGGGCTAGGATTGGTTGGAGAGTTCACCACATAATCCAACCCATAAAACACATGAAGTGACGCGCGCCGGCCTTTTAGGAAATGCTGCAGGAAACAAGCAGCAATCATGCTGTGACCAGGGCTGAAAGGAATCACTGGCAGCAGATTACCGCTGAACATGGCACCTGGGACCGCGGTAAGCAGGGGAACAGCGGCGCACAGCAGCCGCTGTTACAGATTTATGGTATAAGTTGCTCTGGCAGGTAACTCTCAGCAGTCTACATCTAACCAGAGGAGCGTTGACGGTGGACACAAGGAGGACCATGCTTATCATGAATCTGACATGAATCTGCTCTCCATATAATCACGAGTGCTAAAGGATGCAATTATGTGGTAAAATTAGAGAAGTGTGAGATGAATCATGACTTTATTTTGCCTCAATGAAGTCATAAGTTCCTGCCAAGGTGGCTCACTCAGTGAGCTAAGCCTTGTAGTTCCCTAAAGTTCTTCTGGCACTCCCCCAAACTGAGTAGGCTAATTGGATACTGGAGTCATTAGTACAAGCTCCTAGCAATAGCCCACAATGGGAGTATCATATATTATCCCTCCAGAGATACTGTAGCCTAGTTGTATATACAGCGTTCACTCAAGTCCTCCAGAGAGAGGGCACAAAAGTAGACACCATTAATAGTAAGGGCACAAGGTAGATGGGGTAACCTGTTATAGATTTTGCATTGGGCTCAGGAGCTTTGTGTTACACTCTACCAAGTGGGTTTTGAAGCTGTAGATACCGTAGACATAACCCACCAGATACACTTGTGCCTGCAGAGGAGCAATCCCAGCTCAGGTTGGCTTCCTTTCTGTGGCAACCTAACCAGAGCTCTTCACCATACGTAGCCATCAAAACTAGGGACCAACTAAAGGCTCATGAGGTTGCCTCTTCTAAAGTGCTTAAAGTGATGAGAGGGCTGTGAGCCTGAAAATACCACAATATGATGGTGGTGGCGGTCTTTAATAATTGTTATAGGGGCCCCTCTATTCTGAGTAGAGTTATGACATTTCACACTAGTGACCCTGGTCATCCTCAAGCCCATTGTAATATCACTGTTCATCCCTTATTACCCTCAAAGAAAATTGTAAGCAATATGCTCATGTTGGTTGGTGGTGGCTGTTTGAAAAATTACCAGGCTGTCCATGTTGGTAGGAGAGGTATTTTAATATTTATTTTGGCCAGAGGTGGACATTAGAAGGCCACTTCTCAAGAACAGGATATGGTCCTCTTATTGTTTAACAGCTTATTTATCAAGCGCACAGACTCATGATGATGCTCATGAACTGTCTAGTCAATCATTCATTTGATGGATCAAAATCCATCCCTAATTTTGAACCTCAGTTCGCTTTTCTATTGTGGCAGGATCCCTGTCCAGCTGCACAGGCCACACCAATGCTATGACTGCTCCTAACTATGGGACCCAATCTCCTCCAAGTCTGCTGACAATGCTGCTTTTTGTGCAACAGACCCACTGCGATACCAGAGGCCAACCTCAGCTTACCACCGTCCATTTCTTTAGGATGTCGCCAGTCTCTACCAAAACTACAGACTTTCTTTTGCTGATGTAGCCACAAAATTGCTGCTTTACAGATTTTGTCGGGCCATGCTATTATTCCGGGCAGGTGCAGTAGACGATGTGACAGAGAAGTGTTTTCCTTGCTGGGACAGCAATTTGAATGTTTATCCACCACAACATATTGTTTACCAGAACAGAAAGAAGAACTACTGTATATTTGGGTCATAAGGAAAATGGTCTTGTGTTTGCGGTAATTCTCACGTTGCTGATGCAGCAGAACGAGACAAAAAAACATTTAAGACTTCTGGTTTTATACTTCTCGATCGCCTCTTTATTTTATTTTTTTTCTTTCTTCAAAAATAGCTAAAGCTGTTATTAAAATCCACCACCCACCTTCCTCCCTGGTCTTAACATTGTGTAATAATAGATAATGTTGACTTAGGTTCTCTGCTGAGTTGAAACACCGCACTTGTGTTAAAGGTAGCATTCCCTAAGTATGACAAAATGTATTTTCCTTGGACGGGACATCAGTTATTGGGCTGCGCTGAGAAACGTGGGTTATTATGGGGCAAGAGTTTCAACTTTTGAGAAGTGGGAGAAAGGTTGCGGGGACAGCAGAGAACTCATTTGTGGTGTAGGGCCCTTTTTACCAAAACGTTGGCTGCAGACCAAAGTCTTGCATTAGGAGGGTAAGGGGGGAATAAGTATAATGAGATTTACTATGCAAGGAATTCAAGGCAAATGTTTAAATGTTTTTAATATTTAGAGAGACAGACGCCTCCAGGAGTCTCTAGAAAATAAGAACATCTCTTCATGTGTGTGAGATGATTTGGCTGAGAAGCTTATTTTCCGTGATTTACAAAATTTTCGGTCCATTTTTATCTTTTTTTTATAGTAAGAATCTACAGTCACTATCATAATAAGTAGAAGGTAGAACTGTCTGTCATTTTTACTCTTGAATTGAATACATCAGGGCTTGTACGCCCCACAAGATGCCACCTGCGAAACCCAGATATGATGATCTAGGAAGGGCCAAATGTCTCTCTGCATTAATGATTGTTTTCTCTCCTGGTGTGATGTCACAACTGTGTTGTGTGCTATAAGCCAATCACATGTCACCTATGCGCTCCTCCTCCCTTCTCCTGTGTGCTCCTCCTCCCTTCTCCTGTGTGCTCCTCCTCCCTTCTCCTGTGTGCTCCTCCTCCCTCTCCCCTCTCACAGCATTCAGTCTCACTGAAAGACTTAAAGGGGTATTCCAGTTTTGCCATTTTCAACAACAGTTGACAGGAAACAACACATGTTATCACTTACTAAGAGTGACTTTTTATCGGTAATGCCCCTTTTCCTGTACTCCATTGTGATCATGAGACATTTCTGCCATGTTGGTTCCCTATCCTGATGACATCACGTCGACATCTAAGGCATGGCAAGGCATTTAAGGCTCAGTCCTGTCGACACAACATCATCAATGACCTTGGCTCTGAGGGAAGTGTTCTGCTCAGTCTCTTGAACCCTGCCCTGCAGACGTGATGTCAGCAATGATGCCGTGTCTGAGGCTACATTCACATGACCATAGCCATTTTGCGGTCTGCAAATCGCGGATCTCCAAAATATCGATGTGGTCCCTGTGTATCCCGTACTTTTTGCGGACCACATTGTAAACATTCCTATTCTTGTCCGCAAATTGGACAAGAATAGGACATGTTGTATCATTTGCGGCACTTCCGTACAGATGCGGACAGCCCGCGTGCTGTCAGCATTTTCTGTGGCAACATAGAAATGAATGGGTCCGCATGCGATCTGCCAAAAAAGTGGATGTGGACCAAAAATGCGGTCGTGAGAATGTAGCCATAGGGTGGGGTTTTTCCACCAGGGCTTCAAGCAGGCTTGGATCTGTACACAGGTCCATGCATACATGCGCTGAGATGGGAGAAAGGCGCTGTCAGACACCTCTGGTGGCGACTTAACTCCCCTATAGAGATGAGCGAAGTTCTCAACAATTCGATTCAGCTGCTTCAACGAATTTTACTAAAAAGTGTGCTTCGTGAAGAATTACTTCATCAGGAAAGTGCATTTGTTTGTAAGTAGCAGGTGCGATGACAGGGAACCCCCCCCCATTTAACCCCTCAGATGTTGTGTTCAGCACTGATTGTGGCAGCTGAGATAAATATTAAAGCATTTTAGTGGCTGCTATAAAAAAAATATATATATATATTATAAATTGTACTTGATCCATTTGATCACGAAGGCCATCTTGCTTGAAGATCCAGTGTAAAATCTCATGCACTGCATGATGACATCATCACGTCGACTGCAGCGGTGAAGCGATACGTTACTGAGCACGAGATTTCACACGGGATCTTCAAGCAAGATGGCCGCAGTGGCCTCTTCACGCTCAAATGGATGAGGTAAGTATGATTTTTTTCAAACTTTTTACCACCATATCAGGGAAAATCGATTTGTTACCATTTAGCATGAGGAAATTTGGCTTTGTGGCGTATCAAATTTTTCCTGAAATTCGGATCGAAGTCCACTTTGTTAACTTCGATTCACTCAACACTAATCCCCAAGAACAAAGCGGCATGTTGAGATCTAACTACTTGATCCTTCTCTCTTGTTGGGGAAAACTTGGGAGGTCCAATACACATTAGATGGTTCGCGGGTTCTGCCAAAATTGACAAGTTATTCTAATGCATATGGCCAACTCTAGACACTAAGATGCAGCCGCATCCCCCTCCTCTCTCCTTCCCCCAGTCAAGTTCTTGATGTTTTACTCTAGATAATGTTTTTGGTGAGCAAGGAGGTTTCTGAACATTAAGAGATATCCTACAGATAAGGAAAGGTGAATTTCACACTACTGGTCTGATATAATTGAAAAGTTTTATATTTACATGTACTGCTAATTTATACAAAAACATTTTAATGATAGGGACATTTTCAGTTCATACTTGCTTCCATATGAAAGACAATTCAGGTTGTTGAGAGACCCGTTCATCTGCCGTCCTCATTAAAGAGGGTACCAGGCACCGGGTCCTATGTGCTATGGCTTGAATGTGTCAAACTCATTTTATATTATACAAGTCTCATACAAGTGATAGAGCTACCCAAAGCCAGAAGTTTCTTGCTGCTTCGGAAAGTATTGGTATCTGCTTTAACTAGGAGAACAATGTCCTGGGAATGGGTTCATTCACTTTTCTCTGGGGCACATACGGATTTTCCATGGGTCGCATATCCCATGAAGTGCATAGGTGTTGTATAATTTGAAATAACAAAGTCCCTTTAAATTTCCAAAAGTTACATTTCCATATTTTTTCCATTTAATTTTACATTTTAATCAAATTTATTATTTTAATATCTCCATTTTTTATATCAATCTTGGCAGGCCTCCATCCTAACCCACTTGAAACGATGTGGTCACCTCTGCCCTGAAATGGTTAAAACTCCAGCTTGTGAGCACATCTCATGATTCCTGTTCATCCGCCCGCGATGGAAGTGAAGCCGAACATGAGGTTTCTATTTTACAAATTAAAACCAAATCTGTTGGGACTGGAATTGTAATCAGGTATTAAAAGAGCAGTTCCCACTTATGTCCTCACATAGTATGGCAGACATCCTAAAATTTAAGGGGCGCATGGTTCCAATAAAAAAAATGTTCAGATTAGGCACTTAATTGTCTGGATTTGTCACTGTTCAGAAACGTAAATTTACTCGCGACAGGGTGACCAGAAGTGATGTTATTGCAAGACGTGGCAAACCACGGCCACCTGCACGTTTTTATAGAATCAGCTTCTTCTGTAAACCGACACTGAAGGGTCCACCATTCACACCAAGCCAGTTGTGCTCACAATTTAAGTACCCTCAGAGGGGTAACTTGAAGCTCTTGGGTCCCAATACAAAATCTGTGACAGAGCATGTCCTACTAAGTACCATTTATAAGATGGTTGTCTTTTTTATAGCGAAGAGGTTGGTCTCCCATACGCACCATGCCTTGTTTGCAACGGACACCTTTGCACCTTATGTTTCATAGGAAACCAGTAGATCTTTCTTGCAAAAAGTCAAAGAACCTGGACATACATTTTTGAAAAACAAAACTAGATGGATTGTCCCATACAGTAAGTTGGTCTAGCCTATGAGAGCCCCTCCATTGCCAGAAGGGAAGAGTGCCTACTTGACTGTTTAACCTCTATGGAGAGCAAAGGTGCTTGCTTGTCCTTCTCCCTGGCCAAGAATAAAGACTTGGAGTGCCTCCTTTTTGGCAAAGGTGGTTGTTACAGAGGTCAGACCCCATCTAACTTTTGCTATGATCTGTCTTATTGACAGAGAACTATCATGGGCCAACCTGTCAATAGGGACTTGCTTTCCATGGAGATGAATGGGATTGTCCTGGCTTGCTTTGGTGATTTGCATTCTGGGAAGTATTATCTTTATATTGGACGATGTAAAGTAATCTAATATGGGGTAAGCTATCACCTTGCATTAAAGGAGCTCAGTTAAAGGTGTATTCCCACCTTAGATACTTACGGCATATAAGCAGGATACTTCTGGAACCTCCTCCACCTATCCAACGTGCAGGATAATAGGCTGAACTGGATGGACTAATGTCTTTTTTCATGTTACTATCCCCAAGTGGAGACCAAATGGAGACCAGTGATGAGCGAATTTCTGGAAATTTGAGCAAAGTCCAATTTGGGCCTCTGATTCCATTCTGACCTGAATCAACTCTACACAAATCTGGTCTCTCTACCTCAGTCTTGCTCTATCTCTCTCTTTTCCAAATCTAATCACATTCTATAGAATCTGACTTTTTTTTTTGCAAAAAATTGGCTTGAATTTTGACCATATATAGAATGAATACAGAGAACTTTCATTTCAGAGGTGGTTCCTGCATGTGTCAGACATTTAAAGCAGAAGAATAGGGGTGAGTTTGTCGACAAGCTTGTCAACTGCATCCAACAACAACAAGCAGAATTATGATTGCAGCTCCGAACTACAACACATACAAGAATAAAATGTACAGTACATGCGCAATGACTCACCTTATATAAATCAATTCTAGATTGAGAGTTCAAAAGTAACTATATTCTCTCCGATCAACCCTATAGGACTGCACAGTACTTGCATTCTTTCTCTTACCTTTTGCTTGCAGTATATGTCAGATGTGCATTCAGGCATCGCAGATCACTCTTTTATTATAATATAACTGTGTTATAGGAATAGGACCCCCGTAGGTTACTAAGACTAGCACTATCCTTAGGTGTCTCATGAGTGACACAAATGAACCTATTTGCATCTCCATCTTGTTAAAAGAGTAAAAAATACCCAAAGAGTAAATCACTGTTACTGGCAGAAGCTGCTGAAATCCCCAGGAATGTAAAAATAATTCCTTCCTCGAGAAGTGTCATTTTTATTACAGAGTAGAAAGGTGAAGTCTCCATTTGGTGAGTTTCACTAACAAATGATATATATTCTTGTTTGCAGAAGTTTTTATCTTTATTAATTGTAATAATACTAAGCGTATTTCACGTAGCGAGCTGCGTTATAGAATATGTGTCGCACTTATACACTGCCTGGCACTGGGACGTGCCCTTCGTAGCGGAAATGCGTTGCTATGGGATGCAAAGAGAGTCAGGCTGCAAAGGGTGTTTTTTTGTCTAATGTGGTGGTATGGGTCTCCAGGGACAGAGGGTTGGTTCTTTTATCCCCTTTGGAATCGGTTCATTCTTGAACCTGGTGCCCCTTTCTTTTTGTAGGTCATGGCAGACTGCCTCACATTCTTGTTCTCTTGCCACCATGAGGCCACTGGCGGATGGAGGGGGGGGGGGAACGGGTCAATTTCCTCCCCAAAAAATATAGTGAGAGAGTGGGCGCCGCTACGTTCGCCCGCTGTGGCCCCGTTACCTTCTCCCGCGCTGTATGGTAATTGCTACTTTCGGAACACCAGGGAGGAGTCTGCCCTGTTTCTCCCTGGGTGTTCCTTCTCCCTGGATGTAGCGCTGTCCAATCGCAGCGCAGAGCTCACAGCCAGGGAGAAAAAAAAGGCCCACGCTGTGAGCTCTGCACTGCGATTGGACAGCGCTACAGCCAGGGAGAAGGAACGGCCAGGTAGAAACAGGGCAGACGCCTCCCTGGTGGCTGGAGGACTCCAGTCCGGCCATCACCAAGCCTGCTCCCCATAGAAGTGAATGGGAGCTTCCCGCGCATGACCGGCCACCGCTCCCATTCACTTCTATGGGCTCGGCTATTTTCACAGGCCCAATATAAAATGAATGGAGAGCAGCTGCGCATTTTCTCTGTAAGATTTTAGTTCTGCCATTGGGCATGGTGGGCGTGCAGGGGTCTGGTGGTGTTAGGAAACGGTATTGAGGTAAGGGGGGCCCAAACTGAACTCTTGCACCGGGGCCTGTGCAAGAGACTGCCTCTCTATCATAATCAGACTTGTTTCAGGTCTTTACTTGACAAGGAGAAGACTACAGGGAACTGTTTAACTGTTGGTTATAATTAGTGATGGATGAACATAGGCCGGGATGTTTCGTGAACGCGCATTTGCAATCAAATGTTTGCGAACCGCGTGTTCGTGGCGGGCCCCATTCACTTTAATGGCAGGCGATCGTGAAAAACCTTTAGGTCATATTTGCAGCCACCAAATACTTACTAGAAGTGCACAATTAGTCCCACAACATGGACACTGACATATCAGAGAGGGACAGGGGAGCACCCAGGAATTTTGTCTAGGGGGGGTCCGAAAGGCCAAAAAATGTGGCATGTGTAGTGCGCTGTGCTAATTCAATTTTTCAAAGCCCCCTTTATATTTAAAACTGCAGGGAGGGGGTGTAGTGTGTTGTGCTGATTCTTTTACTTGGCGATCCTAAAAGCTCAGCAGGAAATCAATAATTTTTTGGCCCCGCCCATTATTAAAAGCCCCTCCTACATATAATAGGCCACTCCCAACAAACACTGTACAGCTGACATAGTTGCGGCCTGTCTCTACACACCATATGGAGAGAGGGGGAGGTCTGTCCTGGCTGCACTGCCTGCTTCACATTATACAATAAACAGCAGACTACAGCCAGAAAGCTCCTCCGCTCTCCTCCCTCCCCAGACCCTGCTCAAGGCCTGTGGCCCCCCCCACCATCTGCCACCCGCCCGTGGACTGCTGCCCCCTTTGGCCGTCCTCACCCAGCTCTGAATCCTCCTTCTGCAAATGGCAGGGGGAGGACCCGGAGCATCTTATCTCCTACATAGCGCCTCATACCTCTTACATCCAGTGATGTCACCTTTGTTGTAGACGTTCTCTTTCCTCATCTTCTCCATTCAGACCAGACCGCCATGATGATTTTTCAGCCATCTCCCGTCTCTGCAGAGATTAACAAACAGACATTAGTTTCCCACATTTCCATCATCTTCTGAACACCCTTTCCTGCCACCCCCAATACTGTGCCCGCTGTGCCCCCAATACTATACTGCAGAAACAGTCCCCCTGGAAATACTACTACCACACAGATAGTGCCCCCTTCAACAATTATTGGCACACAGTGCTCTAAAAAAATAACTGCGCCCAGACACTAATAGTATAAAGATAATGTCCCCCAAAAATTATTGTGCTAAGCTGAAACGTGGCAGGGTGCCCCCAAAGTAACAGGGCTCCCCAAAATAGAAATAATTCTCTGCCAGAGCACACTTAGTAGTAATAATGCCCCTATAGTGCCCATACTAGTAATCATGTTCCTCATAGCCCCCCAGTATTAGCAAAGCTCCGCATAATACCTCCTAGTACTAATAATTCTCCCTACAATATGACAGTACATGAAATACCCCCGCTTAGTGCCCGCTGTTGAGCTAATGTCCCCATAATGTATGCCAGTATAAAATACCCCTATATAGTGCCCCAGTAAATGCCCTCATAGTGCTCCTCTCCCCCTTCCCCATAGTGTCCCCCATAATATGCCAGTAAAAAATGCCCCTTCTAAGTGCCACCATATGCCCCAATAGTGCTCCTCTCCCCCATAGTGCCTACCATAATGTGCCAGTAAAAAATGCCCCCTTAGTGCCACCAGATGCCATAATGCCCCCATAATGTGCCAATAAGAATAAAGGCCCCTTTAGAGCCCCCACTTCCCCTTAGTGCCCCCAAATAATGCCCCTATAGTGCCACCAGATGCCCCATAGTGCTCCTCTCCCCCATAATGTGCCAGTAAGAAGTGCCACCCAAAAAAAAGTACCACCAGATGCTCCATAGTGCCGTTCTCCCCTTTAGTGCCCCCATAGTGCCGTTCTCCCCTTTAGTGCCCCCATAGTGCCAGCTCCCCTTTAGTGCCCCCATAGTGCCGTTCTCCCCTTTAGTGCCCCCATAGTGCCGTTCTCCCCTTTAGTGCCCCCATAGTGCCGTTCTCCCCTTTAGTGCCCCCATAGTGCCGTTCTCCCCTTTAGTGCCCCCATAGTGCCGTTCTCCCCTTTAGTGCCCCCATAGTGCCGTTCTCCCCTTTAGTGCCCCCATAGTGCCGTTCTCCCCTTTAGTGCCCCCATAGTGCCGTTCTCCCTTTTAGTGCCCCCATAGTGCCGTTCTCCCCTTTAGTGCCCCCATAGTGCCAGCTCCCCTTTAGTGCCCCCATAGTGCCAGCTCCCCTTTAGTGCCCCCATAGTGCCGTTCTCCCCTTTAGTGCCCCCATAGTGCCGTTCTCCCCTTTAGTGCCCCCATAGTGCCGTTCTCCCCTTTAGTGCCCCCATAGTGCCAGCTCCCCTTTAGTGCCCCCATAGTGCCGTTCTCCCCTTTAGTGCCCCCATAGTGCCAGCTCCCCTTCAGTGCCCCCATAGTGCCGTTCTCCCCTTTGTGCCCCCATAGTGCTGTTCTCCCCTTTAGTGCCCCCATAGTGCCAGCTCCCCTTTAGTGCCCCCATAGTGCCGTTCTCCCCTTTAGTGCCCCCACAGTGCCAGCTCCCCTTTAGTGCCCCCATAGTGCCGTTCTCCCCTTTAGTGCCCCCATAGTGCCAGCTCCCCTTTAGTGCCCCCATAGTGCCAGCTCCCCTTTAGTGCCCCCATAGTGCCGTTCTCCCCTTTAGTGCCCCCATAGTGCCGTTCTCCCCTTTAGTGCCCCATAGTGCCGTTCTCCCCTTTAGTGCCCCCATAGTGCCGTTCTCCCCTTTAGTGCCCCCATAGTGCCGTTCTCCCCTTTAGTGCCCCCATAGTGCCGTTCTCCCCTTTAGTGCCCCCATAGTGCCGTTCTCCCCTTTAGTGCCCCCATAGTGCCGTTCTCCCCTTTAGTGCCCCCATAGTGCCGTTCTCCCTTTAGTGCCCCCATAGTGCCGTTCTCCCCTTTAGTGCCCCCATAGTGCCGTTCTCCCCTTTAGTGCCCCCATAGTGCCGTTCTCCCCTTTAGTGCCCCCATAGTGCCGTTCTCCCCTTTAGTGCCCCCATAGTGCCGTTCTCCCCTTTAGTGCCCCCATAGTGCCGTTCTCCCTTTAGTGCCCCCATAGTGCCGTTCTCCCCTTTAGTGCCCCCATAGTGCCGTTCTCCCCTTTAGTGCCCCCATAGTGCCAGCTCCCCTTTAGTGCCCCCATAGTGCCGTTCTCCCCTTTAGTGCCCCCATAGTGCCAGCTCCCCTTTAGTGCCCCCATAGTGCCATTCTCCCCTTTAGTGCCCCCATAGATGCCAGCTCCCCTTCAGTGCCCCCATAGTGCCGTTCTCCCCTTTTGTGCCCCCATAGTGCTGTTCTCCCCTTTAGTGCCCCCATAGTGCCAGCTCCCCTTTAGTGCCCCCATAGTGCCGTTCTCCCCTTTAGTGCCCCCATAGTGCCAGCTCCCCTTTAGTGCCCCCATAGTGCCTGTTCTCCCCTTTAGTGCCCCCATAGTGCCAGCTCCCCTTTAGTGCCCCCATAGTGCCAGCTCCCCTTTAGTGCCCCCATAGTGCCAGCTCCCCTTTAGTGCCCCTATAGTGCCGTTCTCCCCTTTAGTGCCCCCATAGTGCCAGCTCTCCTTTAGTGCCCCCATAGTGCCAGCTCCCCTTTGGTGCCCCCATAGTGCCAGCTCTCCTTTAGTGCCCCCATAGTGCCAGCTCCCCTTTGGTGCCCCCATAGTGCCAGCTCCCCTTTGGTGCCCCCATAGTGCCAGCTCCCCTTTGGTGCCCCCATAGTGCCAGCTCCCCCCCTCCAAAAAAACAACAACAAAAAATACACTGATACTTACCTCCAGCAGCCTCTTCCGGTCTGTGTCCCTGCTGTGTGCTGCCCGGCTCAGGCAGCACGATGATGACGTCATCGCGCTGCTAGAGCCGGCCTCTGATAGGCTGCAGGCATTAGTGCCTGCGGCCTATCAGAAGAACAGGGGAGGGACACGCCTCTCCCTCCCCTGCTCTGCCGCAGCACAGCCATCTATATCGCTGTCCTAAGGACAGCGATATAGATGCATTAGATATGGAGATGAGCGCTTCCACAATGGAAGCGCTCATCTCCTACGGCCCCCCACCACCGCCGCCGCAAATGCCCGCAATTTACATCCAGGGCCGCGCCGCCTGTGGTGCGGCCCTGGAGGATGAAAAAAAAAAATTTGGGCTGGTTGTTCTAGGGGGGGTCCAGACCCGCTGGACCCCCCCTGTAGGTGCGCCACTGGAGAGGGATCAATGGCATAAATTCCCACAAAAAAAGGTATTTTAATCAGGGGCCATTTTTATGCATCTTAAAGGGAAACTCTCAAAAATGTGCCCTGTTGAAGCCTAACATTTATTTTATTTTAGGCCATGGGAGTACGGGCCCCGAAAATTTGGCATTCAACTGACAGAAAAGAACAAGTGATTATGTGGCTGGAGGTACATTAGACGGTCAGTGGATAACAATTTTACTGCAGACCAGTGGAGTACAGGC
Organism: Bufo gargarizans; assembly: GCF_014858855.1. Taxonomy (NCBI): domain Eukaryota; kingdom Metazoa; phylum Chordata; class Amphibia; order Anura; family Bufonidae; genus Bufo; species Bufo gargarizans. The sequence goes on along the minus strand of NC_058087.1, from coordinate 5,859,045 downwards.
CCCAAAAAATAGGCATTCACCGGACAGAAAAGAACAAGTGATCATGTGGCTGGAGGTACATTAGGAGGTCACTGAATAACAATTTTACTGTAGGCCAGTGGAGTATAGGCCCCAAAAATTTGGCATTTATCTGACAGAAAAGAACTAGTGATTATGTGTCTGGAGGTGCATTAGGAGGTCACTGAATAACATTTTTACTGTAGGCCAGTGGAGTAGAGGCCCCAAAAAATAGGCATTCACCAGACAGAAAAGGCCTTTTATGCTGCTGTATATACATAAGACAAGGACCATTCTTTGCTCTGGGTGGTGGCGGATATGCATGTGCTGGCATGAGGAAATTCAATGACACGTGGTCATCACAGGTGTTGAATTCCTTTGAGATCCATGCCTCATTCATTTTTAGAAATGAGAGGTAGTCCACACTGTCCTGAGCTAGGCGAGTGCGCTTATCGATCACGATCCCCCCTGCTGCGCTGAACTTCCTTTCGGACAGGACACTCGACGAGGGGCAAGCCAAGAGTTCCATGGCAAATTGTGCCAGCTCTGGCCACAGGTCAAGCCTGCACACCCAGTGGTCCAGGGGCTCCTCGCTTCTCAGAGCGTCCATAATGGCCATTAACCCAATGTAGTCGGACACCTGTTGGTCTAGGCGTTCCCTGAGGATGGATCCGGAGGGCGTTTCTCGATGAGTTGGCTGCAAGAATGATCTCATATCTGAAATGACCAACACACCTTCAAACCGCCCTCTTCTTGCAGGCGCGGTAGGATTGGTACCTGCACCTGTTTCGGTGTGGGTGGAAATTCTTCTGCCAGCACCCGCAACAGCAGAATGCAGCATCTCTCACAGCAAGGCCTGGACATGCTGCATTCTGACAGCCCTCTGTGATACTGGTAACATGTCTGCCATTTTGTGTTTGTATCGGGGGTCTAAGTACGTTGACACCCAGTACAGGTCCTTGCCCTTTATGCTTTTTATACAGGGGTCCTCTTCAAACACTGGAGCATGAAGGCCCCCATTTGCACTAAATTGGAAGAGGTGGAGCGCCCTGGCTCCTGCTCATCGCCCAGGAGAATTTCGTCTTCGGTCTCCTCCCCCCAGCCACACCCGGGATCCCAGTAAAGTTTAAAGTCCCCCTCAAAGCCTGCTCTTCTTGCTCCTCCTCCTCCCCCCAGCTACCAACCTTCTCTGACCCCTCTTTAGACTCCTGCTGACTTGTCTCAGATAAAGTAGCTCCCCCCCGGGAATTCATTCAGCATTGCGACTTCCTCATCTTCCAGCTCCTGCTCCTCGACGGCTTGATCAATGACACGATGCAATGCACGCTCCAGAAAGAAGGCGTAAGGTACGATGTCACTGATGGCGTCCTGGCTGCAACTGACCAGTTTGGCGCAGAAGTCTGCATGCGCCGCGCATGAGCAGCCACTGGCGCAGTGAAAAGAAACCAAGCTCCCCAGAACCTGTCCTACTGCAGAGTTCGTACAGGTAGTAATTAACAGCACGTTGCTGCTGGAGCAGCCTATCAAGGAAATACAAGGTGGAGTTCCAGCGTGTCAGGCTGTCACGAATCAGACTTCTGACGGGCAGGTGGTGTCGCCGCTGAACGTCAGCAAGGCGAGTCATGGCCGTGTAAGATCTTCTAAAATGGGCAGAGATTTTCCTGGCGTGACGCAAGACGTCCTGGACCCCTGAGTATTTGGCAACGATTCGCTGCATGACTAAGTTTAGGACGTGTGCCATGCACTGCACGTGTGTCATTTTGCCACGTTTCAGCGCGCTCAGAAGATTGGCACCATTGTCGCACACCACTTTACCAACTGTCAAATTGAGCGGGGTTAGCCACTGATCGGCCTGTGATCGCAGGGCTGAAAGCAGTGCAGGACCAGTGTGGCTCTTGGATTCCAGGCACAACAGCTGCAGCACAGCATAGCAACGACTCACCTGGCATGTCGAATAGGTTCTGGGGAGCTTAGGGGGTGCAGCAGAAGAGGCGGTAGCAGTGGAAAAGGAGGAGTCAGCCGAGGAGGAGATGGAGGATAGAGTAGGAGGAGGAGAAGAAGAGGCAGGCCTGCATGCAATCAGTGGCGGTAACACCAAATCCACACGGGTGCCATGGGTTATATGCTTGACGGCCGTCAGAAGGTTCACCCAGTGGGCAGTAAAAGTTATGTACCTTCCCTACCCCTGATTGCTAGACCACGTGTCTGTGGTCAGATGTATCTTGGCACCGACACTGTGTGCTAGAGATATATTCAATTGCCCCAGAACGTAGCCATATAGCTCTGGGATGCCCTTCTGGGAGAAATATTTCCTTTCGGGGACCTTCAACTGCGGTGTGCCAATGGCCACAAATTTTTTAAAGGCCTCCGAGTCCACCTGTTCATATGGCAGTAGTTGGTACAGTATTTTTTCGAAGCAGGTATATAGAACACCTTAATTAGTATTTGGTAGAAGCAGGTATATCACATCCCTCAATCAGTATTTTGTGGAAACAGGTATATAGAACCCCTGAATGAATATTTGGTGGAAGCAGGTATATTGCACCCCTCAGTCAGTATTTTGTGGAAGCAGGTATAGAGAACCCCTTAGTCAGTATTTTGTAGAAGCAGGTATATTCCACCCTTCAATCAGTATTTTGTGGAAACAGTTACAGTATATAGAACACCTAAATAAATATTTGGTGGAAGCAGGTATATCGCAGCCCCCAATCAGTATTTTAATATTTTGTGGAAGCAGGTATATCAAACCGCTTAATCAGTATTTTGTGGAAGCAGGTATATGGCACCCTTCAATCTGTATTTTGTGGAAGCAGGTATATCAAACCCCTTAATCAGTATTTTGTGGAAGCAGGTATATCGCACCTCTCAATCAATATTTTGTTTAAGCAGGTATATAGAACCCCTGAATCAATATTTGGTGGAAGCAGGTATATCACACTCCTCAATCAGTATTTTATGGAAGCAGATGTATAGAACCCCTAAATCAGTATTTTGTGAAAGCAGGTATATTGCACCCCTCAATCAGTATTTTGTGGAAGCAGTTATATTGCACCCCTCAATCAGTATTTTGTGGAAACAGGTGTATTGCAGGCCTCAATCAATAGTTGGTGGAAGTGAGTATATTGCATCCCTTAATCAGTATTTTGTGGAAGCAGGTATATAAAACCCCTTAATCAGTATTTTGTTGAAGCAGGTATATCCCACCCCTCAATCAGTATTTTATGGAAGAAGGTATATTAAACCTCTTAATCAGTATTTTATGGAAGCAGGTATATCGCACCCCTCAATCACTATTTTGTGGAAGCAGGTATATCGCACCCCTCAATCAGTATTTTGTGGAAACAGGTATATAGAACACCTGAATCAATATTTGGTGGAAACAGGTATATCTCAACCCTCAATCTGTATTTTGTGGAAGCAGGTATATCAAACCCCTTAATCAGTATTTTGTGGAAGCAGATATAGCTCACTCTTCAGTCAGTATTTTGTGGAAGTAGGTATATCGAACCCCTTAATCAGTATTTTGTAGAAGCAGGTATATCGCACCCCTCAATCAGTATTTTGTGGAAGCCGGTGTATCACAGGCCTCAATCGATATTTGGCAGAAGCAGGTATATAGAACTCCTTAATCAGTATTTTGTAGAAGCAGGTTCATCGCACCCCTCAATCAGTATTTTGTGGAAGAAGGTATATCAAACCTCTTAATCAGTATTTTGTGGAAGCAGGTATATAGCACCCCTCAATATGTATTTTGTGGCAGCAGGTATATCAAATCCCTTAATCAGTATTTTGTGGAAGCAGGTATATGGCACCCCTCAATTACTATTTTGTGGAAGCAGGTACATCGCACCCCTCAATCAGTATTTTGTGGAAGCAGTTATATAGAACCCCTCAATCAGTATTTTGTGGAAGCAGGTATATAGAACCCCTGAATCAATATTTGGTGGAAGCAGGTATATCGCACCCCTCAATCAGTATTTTGTGGAAGTCGGTGTATCGCAGGCCTCAATCAATATTTGGTGGAAGCACGTTTATCGCACCCCCAATCAGTATTTCGTGGAAGCAGGTATATTGCACCCCTCAATCAGTATTTTGTGGAAGCAGGTATATAGAACCCCTTAATCAGTATTTTGTGGAAGCAGGTATATCGCAGCCCTCAATAAGTATTTTGCTGGAAGCAGGTATATCGCACCCCTGAATAAATATTTGGTTGAAGCAGGTATATAGAAGCCCTTAATCAGTATTTTGTGGAAGCAAGTATATCGCACCCCTCAATAAGTATTTTGCTGGAAGCAGGTATATCGCACCCCTGAATAAATATTTGGTTGAAGCAGGTATATAGAAGCCCTTAATCAGTATTTTGTAGAAGCAGGTATATAGAACTTCTTAATCAGTATTTTGTAAAAGCATATATTTCACACCCCTCAATCAGTATTTTGTGGAAGCAGATATATAAGAACCCCTTAATCAGTATTTTGTAGAAGCAGGTAGATCGCACCCCTCAATCAGTATTTTGTGGAAACAGGTATATCGAACCCCTGAATCAATATTTGGTGGAAGCAGGTATATCGCACCCCTTAATCAGTATTTTGTGGAAGCAGGTATATCAAACCCCTTAATCAGTATTTTGTGGAAGCAGGTATATCGTACCCCTCAATCAGTTTTTTGGGGGCAACAGATATATCATACCCGTTGCAAATAGTTGTTCCAATAACGCTTGTCCCTCTGTATACCCACGGTATTGCAGCAAAACTGCACACAACTGCTGCACAATACAAATGCACTATAATATACTTTCTATGTTATAAAGTATATTATAAGTATATCGCACCCCTCAGTAAGTCACACCTATCGATAGCACACCTATACCAGTCCTTAAAAGGACTTTGTGGCCCTATTAGCTAGCGTTTGGTGTTCCTAACAGTCTGTCCCTGCTCCACAAAGCAACCTCTCCCTACACTGGCAAAACACAGAATGTAAAATGGCTGCCAGATCGGGTTCTGTTATAGGCTGGGGGGGTGTCCATGTGCTGAAACGTCTCAGTTGGCTGTCCTGTCCCACCTGATGGATGTGTCATCGGTCAAAGTTTGGCACAATACAAAAGAATATGGTGCATGCAAACATCGCCATATGTTCAAAGTTTGCCGCAAAACGACCGCCGGGCGAGCCGCAAGGCCATCTCTAGTTATAATGTGTGTGACTACATTTTCTAGAAAGACTGTAATTAAGTATAAAGTGGTAAAGTGGTTTGTGGAGACATTTGGGAGAAATTTATCATGAGGGTAATGTTGGAATTCAGTTTTTGCTTGAGGATGCATTGGTGCACTTTACCCCAGATTTATCAAACGGTGCATGTTGTTTGTTACATTTGGCTTATCATTAAACCTAATAATTCTGTCTAGAAATGCTACTCCAATTTTCTACACTTTCTACTTCCTACTGGAGTGACTTTTTCGGGGCTTAAGCCTGTATTACACTCTTCGCTTTTTTGGCAGATAATTGCTAACGAGCCGCCGATTGCCTGATGAATGAGCAAATGCTCAATCACTGGGCAATCCAAATCTTTTGACATGTTGAAAAATTATCGTTTGCAGGTGGCAGATCACGCTGTCTAATAATGATCTGCCGCTGGCAAACGATCGGTCTTCCCCATGTTGCGGAGGAGATCGCTGAATGGCTAATAGCAGCGGTCTCCTCCGCTACTGAGCAGGCGATTGCCGGGAGGGAAGCTGTGTAATACAGGCTTAAAAAAATAAATATGTCCCAGTAATGACTCCAGAGTAAAACAAGGCAACTTTCACATTAGCATTTTTTGCGGATCCGTTATAGATCTGCAAAAAGGCTCCCATTACAATAATACAACCACATGCATCCGTCATGAACGGATCCGGTTGCATTATGTCTTCTATAGCCATGACAGATCTGTCATGAACACTATTAAAATTGTGTCAGAGAAAACGGATCCGTCCCCATTGACTTATATTGTGTTTCAGGATAGATTCGTCTTGCCCCGCATCACATCGCGGACCAAAAAACGCTGCTTTCAACCAAATGGAACGGAATGCATTTTGGTGCATTGACAATGAATGGGGACAAAACTGAAGCGTTTTCTTCTCCTATGACAGATTGCAATAGCGGAATTGAAAACGGTAACGTGAAAGTGTCCAGTTTCCCATCCACTTTTGAAAGTTGGAGTTAGTGGTGCAAAAATGCAAAAAAGTTAAAACAATATTTGCTCGAGTGACCCCCAAAAGTCATATTATTTTGCAGCTTTTTAAAGACAGAATTCTGGAGTGCACGGCTTGATAAATTTCCCCCATTGTTTGGTCAAAAGATCTGAGATTTAAAATGAATGTCCAGGTTGTTTTTAGGTCCAATGTCCTGTGCTGATTTGCTTTAAGAGGAGGTTGTCCAAGTCTAATGCCTCAACAGCTGAGAACAATAATTGGTAGTATCGGTCAAGTGGTGTATACCTGCATGTCACCTCTGCCGCCTGTAAACAAACAACAGGAGGACTGAAACAGTGATGCAGGGAACAGTGCAGGAGGAAGAGATGAATATATATATTTTTTACATAGGCATAGGGAAAATATATAATTAACTTAGACAACCCCTTTAATATATCATTATAGCAGTCAGAGTTTTATGTTGCTTATGCAAAGCTCAAAATCCATTGTAGGCATGGAGTCAAGTGACAAAATTCTTGTTTCCTGCAGCCACCACTAGGGGGAGCTCAGAATCTCCTGCATACTATTTATGAATTGAACTTAAAGGAGTGGTCCACCTCCTTACAACTATTTACCACAATTTTCAGAATGCTATAAAAAAACAAAACTGGGTAACACCCACCTTACCAGTCCCCTGCGGTTGCCCAAGTCCTTGCTGGTTTCTCTGTCTAGACTATATCCAAGATGTTTAGCTACTGCTACAAGCAGAGCCCTTGTAGCACGGTGGACTTTTCTGCTGGAGTAGGGTTCCCACCCCTATCAGTAATAAATTCAGAGACTCCAGCCAAGTTTGTATGAAGTGCAATTCTGTTTATTTAGCAAACAATGGTGGTTGACGTTTCGGCACATCCGTGCCTTCATCAGACCAGTGCCGCTTGTAGTGCAGAAGATCTCAGGTGTGGACGCAGTGGAGAGGAAAAACATGCGGTTATACCGCTGTAGGGAAGAGGCGCCACTATTTACTTTGCCGTAGCAACCACCATTGTTTGCTAAATAAACAGAATTGCACTTCATACAAACTTGGCTGGAGTCTCTGAATTTATAGCTACTGCTGCAGCCATTGAAAATTCCTGGCTGCCTACTGTCTCCACTAGGAGGAGCTTACTGCATACTCTTTATACATTTCTCTTACAAATAATACAGGCTGGTGAGCTCCCCCTAGTGGGGACTTCAGGAGACCAGAATTTTGTAATTCACATCTACGTTTAGAGATTTGAAGCTGTGTATAAGAAAAGCAGAGAAAAGGTCTTCTCTTTAAGGGTAAATGAGATGTAGTTGTTACAGAGGCAAGTACTACAGTGTTTCTCGTCCTGTCAGATGTGACCACTTTCACCTATAGGACCTTTGTTTATTTTGGACTTCTGTTTTGGTCACTGGTGCCGTTCTGGCTTTGTGCAGTCCAAATGATGGTTCTTTCACTTTGGACTTCTTATGGTCAGGGCCGGTGCTATCATAAGGCAGAACAAACGGCTGCCTTAGGGCGCACCCTTGGGAGTTGTTGCACCGCAGCGCCGCCGGCCGCCCGCCCCAGCCTGCGTGCGCCGTGTGGCCCCGGCTCTCACTCACAGAGTGGCACAGGCCCGGCAACGCGGTCATGGGGTCAGGCTAGGGGGGTGTGACTGGTGACTGACTATGTCTGTGAGTCTGACTCACACACAGCCAGATTGCCGTAGCAGCAGGACAGGTGGGTAGGTGATCACTGATGAGCGCACCAGCGCCAGAGTGCACGGCATAAATGTGTTTTTAATAAATTATTACACAAACAACAATCATAAATGGAGGGGGGGGGGATGGTGACCGTGACATGATGGGAGTAGGGACAATGTCTGTAGTCTGTGACATGGGGATGGGTCCAGGGCCGGCCCGGGGGGGGGGGGGGGGAGATGTGCCATGGGGGGGACTGAAATGTGACACAATTGGGGGTAATGATGTGATCATGATGTGACACGAAGGGGGTGATGTGACATGGTTTGGAGGGGGAGAAATGTGACATGGATGGAGGGGGAGAAATGTGACACGGAGGGCTGATGTGACATAGGTGATTTGACATGGAGGGGAAAAAATGTGACATTGAGGCCTTGAGGGAGAGAAATGTGACATGGAGGGGGGAAATGTGACATGGGGGGAGAAATGTGACATGGGGGTAATGTGACAGAGGGGATTATGTAAAAAGGAAGGGGAGAAATGTGACATGGAGGGCTGATGTGACATAGGGGGGTGTTTTGACATGGAGGGGGAGAAATGTGACATGGGGGATGATGGCTGACATGGGGGCATGATGGTTTACATGGGGGGCTAATGGCTGACATGGAGGGCTGATCTGAGGCATTGGGGGTCTACTCTGAGGTCTGATTAACATTGGGGGTCTGATTGCTGGTCTGACCTGAGGTGTAAGGGAAAATATTTTTTTCTTATTATCCTCCTCTAAAACCTAGGTGCGTCTTAGAGGGCGAAAAATATGGTCCTCAAACTAGCGATTGTCTGAAGCAGAGAGAAGATATCAGGACCACGCAGAGGAGAAGCCAGCTGCTGCAGACGGGACCAGGGCCAGGTGAGCTGCGAGGTGGGGGGCACCAAAATGTAGCTTTGCTTGTGTTGGCAAAAATCCTTGCACCGGCCCTGCTTATGGTATGATATTGAATTCATAATCATCCATCCACTGATAAGATGCCAGCCCACCAACGTGGATGCTTTCCTCCTGGCCACCACTTTGTGGTTTAGCCCTAAGAGAAGCCCATTAGTGACCTAGTGGGTTCATGACTCTTGTTGTCCATGGTTTCAAGGTTCTTCACAATGAATTTTTTTTTTGTAGAGAGAGTTTCATGTGCCTTTAGGCACCAGAGACTGGTAACTATAGTACTCAAGTCAGTTACAGTTCTGTTCTTAGTGGTTAGACACATGACAGTCAATAGAGCAATGGAGGATAGATCAAGGAGAAAACTGGTTGGAATAGTGGTATCTTAGCTCATAAGGCCATAGCTTAGTCCAGAATCTATGTTTCTCAGGTACTGCAGCATGCCCAATTCAAAATCTAATTCCAACCCTGTCTTGGGTTAGCATTTCAGAGCCAGGGGCGTAACTACCATAGCGGCAGACCATGCAACTGCTATGGGGCTCAGGGCAAGAGGGGGCCCAGTTAGGATCATCCTCTCTTCTACTGGAGGTGAAAACTTAGTCAGGACTTTACCTTCTAAAGGAGCAACTTTTGGCAAATGAGGCAGTGGAAAAAATGTCCCAAAGATCATTGAAAAGGGTTTAGGCAAATAGGCATAAACCCTTCTGTCCTTTTTGGGGGGGCCTGGTTTGATCCTTGCTTTGGGGCCCTTACTTTTCTATGTACGCCACTGTTCAGAGCAGAACATGTAAGTAATGCTATGATCACATCATACTTGGAGCCTACATTTGTTGCATGATCCAGGTAAAGCTACGCCATAGACGCTGAATGTACCCATAGGGCTCCTATGCGTAGTCCAATAACAGAGTCCAATAATGTCCTTTTGGCTTTTATCGAGCTGGTATTCACAGTTTTTTTTCTCAGCAGAAAGGTAGGTAGAAAACTCTGGCTCCATATCCAACGAAATATCCATTAATCTATCAGGAAATGACTGATTATTTACAAGGTTTCAGAGCAACGCGGCTGTATTAGGGGTTATACTGTAACCACAGAGAACTCTCTTTGGGGAATAACCTTGATGTTTAACCTTTATAAATGTGTGTAATTTGTATTACAACCAGCTGTTCTAGGACGGAGCTTGTCCCTCTCCGCAGCAGTCCATGGTCCATGGATACTGGAAGAAGGAAGGTGAACAGAAGAGACCGGCGGCCGGGAGATTTCGGTTTCCTCATTTGAGTATTCAGATATGTCAGGCACCTGGAGATCATGTTTTCATAGCTGATACATGCTAAATGCATTTGGATACAAAACTTTGGCATCTGAGACATTTTAGGAAACTTTTAGGATTTAAAGAGCATTTCCCCATACAAAATCCAGAATTGTCTTGTCTTTTTTCCCTAGTATTGTATTAATGTGATTGTCCCTTCTGGACAACCCGCTCTCAGGGGCAGACGGGGAACTTAAAGGGACGCTGGAAAAAACTAAACTAAATCTAAAAGTGGCTCCATGTTGTAGGGGGTCCAAATTGACAGAAGGCAGGGCCAGCACAAGTCCCTGGGGACAACAGAAGTAGGCGGGGTCTGCAATAGTGTAGTGCAGCACAAAATACCTCCCCTAGCAGAACCAAATACCATAGTGCAGCACAAAATACCTCCCCTGCAGAACCAAATACCATAGTGCAGCACAAAATACCTCCCCTGCAGAACCAAATATCATAGTGTAGCACAAAATACCTCCCCTGCAGAACCAAATATCACAGTGCAGCACAAAATGCCTCCCCTGCAGAACCAAATATCATAGTGCAGCACAAAATACCTCCCCTGCAGAACCAAATATCACAGTGCAGCACAAAATACCTCCCCTGCAGAACCAAATATCATAGTGCAGCACAAAATACCTCCCCTGCAGAACCAAATACCATAGTGCAGCACAAAATACCTTCCCTGCAGAACCAAATATCACAGTGCAGCACAAAATACCTCCCCTGCAGAACCAAATACCAGAGTGCAGCACAAAATACCTCCCCTGCAGAACCAAATATCATAGTGCAGCACAAAATACCTCCCCTGCAGAACCAAATATCATAGTGCGGCACAAAATACCTCCCCTGCAGAACCAAATACCAGAGTGCAGCACAAAATACCTCCCCTGCAGAACCAAATATCACAGTGCAACACAAGATACCTCCCCAGCAGAACCAAATATCATAGTGCAGCACAAAATACCTCCCCTGCAGAACCAAATATCACAGTGCAGCACAAAATACCTCCCCTGCAGAACCAAATATCACAGTGCAACACAAAATACCTTTCCTGCAGAACCAAATATCACAGTGCAGCACAAAATACCTCCCCTGCAGAACCAAATATCACAGTGCAGCACAAAATACCTCCCCTGCAGAACCAAATATCACAGTGCAGCACAAAATACCTCCCCTGCAGAACCAAATATCACACTGCAACACAAAATACCTTCCCTGCAGAACCAAATTTCACAGTTCAGCACAAAATACCTCCTCTGCAGAACCAAATATCACAGTGCAACACAAAATACCTCCCCAGCAGAACCAAATACCACAGTGCAGCACAAAATACCTCCCCTAGCAGAGCCAAATACCACAGTGCAGCACAAAATTCCTCCCCAGCAGAACCAAATATCATAGTGCAGCACAAATTACCTCCCCAGCAGAACCAAATACAACAGTGCAGCACAAAATACCTCCCCAGCAGAACCAAATACCACAGTGTAGCACAAAATACCTCCCCAGCAGAACCACATATCAGAGTGCAGTGCAAAATACTGCCATCCTCACCACAGTATTCAACTGTATCACTGTTCTGAGGATGGTGATACTGTGAGTTCAGGAATGCACCTGCGGCCAGTGGCCAGGTGCATAAATACCTGATGCTGCTAGTATTAATTAATAATTGGAGTATCAGATCGTTATGTGGAGGGCTCGGGTAGCCCCATGGGTAACGGCCCACCGGGAAATTTCCCTGTAGGCATTATGGCCAGTCTGACCCTGCCTCCTCTTTGTGATCAGTTATTTTGCACTTTTCTCCTGCAGCGGCCACTGGAGGGGAAAGCTACCATAGCAGATATCAATTCAAATGCATGGGTGAGAATGTACTGATGTAGCCAGCTTTATCTTGATTGTCTTAATGTATTTTTTTTAGTTTTTTTTTTACCATTTTACGGTATTAATGTATTTGTCCCATCTGGGCAACATTTTCTCAAAAATTAGGACCTTCTTGGTGATCAGTAATTTTGCACTTTTCTCCTGCAGCAGCCACTGGAGGAGAGAGGTGGTATAGCAGGCCACAGAGTGAAAGTTATTATTTGCAACATTATGTTATTTTCTCCAGTTGGAGAGATAGATAACTTGATGCTTCTGGGCCCCTTCAAAATCACGTCATTTATAATGGGGACATGGGTCTTTTTTTGCCGCCTCAGTTTCCAGAGACTGGGTGCATCCGGCCTTTAATAACTCCCCAGAAGACAGCCTCCGAAAAGGGTTGTCCAAATAATTTATTTATTTTTGTAATAGGAAGGAAACATAGAAACATAGAATGTGTCGGCAGATAAGAACCATTTGGCCCATCTAGTCTGCCCAATATATCTGAATCCTATGAATAGCCCCGGCCCTATCTTATATGAAGGATGGCCTCATGCCTATCCCATGCATGCTTAACCTCCTCCACTGTATTTGCAGCTACCACTTCTGCAGGAAGGCTATTCCATGCATCCACTACCCTCTCAGTAAAGTAATACTTCCTTATATTACTTTTAAACCTTTGCCCCTCTTAAAATAATTTTAAAAAGTGATACTCACTGTTCTGATCCCCCTCCGTTCCAGCGTCACTGTGCCAACCCTCCCTGCGATGCAGCTAGGAAGTCATGCTTTTGACTGAAGCGATGACGCGCACATGACCTCTGCAGCCAATCAGGGCCTGTCAGCTCTTCTGGCTTGTATGTTTTAGTAAGTACAATAACTATATTCTCTATGTGATAACAAGTCTGGAGTAGAGATGGCCTTGCGGTTCGCCCGGCGGTCATTTTGCGGCGAACTTTGCGTGTTCGCGATTCGCCAAACATGCAAACATATGGAGATATTCGCGCCTGCCATATTCTTTTACATTATGAAGAACTTTGACCCATGACACATCCATCAGGTGGCACAGGACAGCCAATTGATACGTTTCGGCACATGGACATACCCCCTACCTTATAAATAAACCTGATCTGGCCGCCATTTTACATTCAGTGTTTTGCCAGTGTAGGGAGAGGTTGCTGTGTGGGGCAGGGACAGGCTGTTAGGGACACCAAACGCTAGATAACAGGGCCACAAAAGTCCTTTTAAGGACTAGTATAGGTGTGCTATCGATAGGTGTGATACACAGAGGGGTGTAATATATTTATAATATACTTTTATAATGAGTCAAAAACATATAGATCTATATAGTGATCACCTGGAAGTCAGGGGCCCTGGGGCTAGGGGCTTACTAGGGCCATTTTT